>NW_020799092.1:24617174-24638374 GCF_003259725.1 Athene cunicularia
AAGAGAAGAGAAGAGAAGAGAAGAGAAGAGAAGAGAAGAGAAGAGAAGAGAAGAGAAGAGAAGAGAAGAGAAAAGAGAGAAAGAGAAGCGATGCCCCACAGCTCTAACTTCCCAGTACTACATGTACTAGGAGGCCTTCACTTTCCGCCCTCATCGCCTTTCCAGATAACAGCTGCAACTGGCCTTGTCAGGCTCAGATTATTGTCCAAACAATGCTTCTTGGCAGCCATTTAAGCACTTAATTAACTGCAGATACCAGCAAATTGCCTTGGTGATGGCGTCTGTACCGAAGCACAGCATGCTTGTGCTGCACGTACACCACAGCTACCTGTGGGGGCAACTGGAGAGCAGGCTGCAGCTTAACCTGTGGTACTATGAGCTTGGTTCCCATTCGTATTTTAAAGTCTGCCTCCTCCCCTGTATAATCTTCCTCAACTGAAACAGAAACAACCCAGATAAGCAGTCCAGCACACAACACTTGACGGAAGAGCCAAGGACCGGGGCCATGGTTACATGCCCACTTTAGTTAGATGCTGGTTCGTGCTGCATCACACTCATCCTTGTTCCACTGCAAGAGTTTATCCAGCCACGTGGCAGAAAAATCAGGCTGAAGATTAGTGCTAGGGCCAGCACAGGAGAGGCAGAAAAAAGCTGTAGCCAAGGGTGCGATGGAGGGGAGGGACAGCAGAGAGACCCCTCTTGGCTGCGTAGACCTACGCCAAATTAAAGCGACCATTCCGTAACTGAGTGGGATCTCAAAATCTGCAATTGTGGAATTTGTTGAACTGACATGTTCTCAGGCTCTTTACAAATGTTGACAGCCCTTGCAATTTTCTTTTAACCCACCATCGCACAATCGCTTGAAGACTTCTCCCTTTTAGCAGGGGCTGACACTCAT
Organism: Athene cunicularia; assembly: GCF_003259725.1. NCBI lineage: Eukaryota > Metazoa > Chordata > Aves > Strigiformes > Strigidae > Athene > Athene cunicularia. The sequence continues at coordinate 24,618,073 of NW_020799092.1, forward strand.
CTTAATGTATTTAAAAGAAAGAGAGCTAATATATATATATATATATATATAAATGCCTGAGTACCAGATGTGCAAAAAGAACCTTTAAAACCACAAATAAATACAATAAATATAAAGTCCTTTCAATCAATCAATATTTTTTAAAAATTCAGTACTTTAAAAGAGGCACAGATGAGGCAAACGCTGTGAAAACTATATATGAGTTTTAGCAAAGATTTCAAGGTATTTCTATTGAACTTTATTCATTTACTTGAAAATTGACTTAAACTTCTATACTGTCAGACTGGAAATTGGCTGAAAGACCATAAACAAAAGGGCAATAAGAAAGACTGCATTTTTGTCACAGCTGTCATGTGAGTCATGGATTTTCATGTGCTTTCAAAGTATCCGTGACTTTTGATATTTAGGGATTTTGCATGTGGGCTGGTAAACGTGAAGGTTAAAGAGCTGAACCAATTTCTCTGAAAACCTTGAGTTCTGCCAAGTTAAACCCTAGTCTGCACGGGAGGCTAATAGAGAGCAGGAGCTCAGCACAACACTGTGGTTACACAAAGGATCAGACCAGTGAATTCTCACTGAGAGCTTTAATTCCTCCAGGGATAGAGAGATTTCTCTTTCCCCACAACATTTGCCGTTAGGTTGAATTTGCAAAGGCAAGCTCTGGCAAAACAATGACTGAAGCTAAATGGCTTCTCATAGCAAAACATAGCATATTAATTACTTGGGGGGGGAAAAATAAACAAACCACACCAAACCAACAATCAAACAACACGAAACCAAAAGAAAGAAAAATGAAAATAAGAAAAGGAAAAAAAATTAAAATATGCATTACCTATAATAATAATAATAAAAAAAAGCACTTCTTCACCTGCATCCCTGCATCTGTCACGTCTCTCTCATGACACTTCCGTAAAATTGTAACAGCACTGAGTCAGACCAAAGATCCGTCTGGCTCAGTACCCTGTCTCCAACGCTGGCCAAAAGCAGATGCCCAGGGAAAATTATAAGCAAAAGATACACTGATACTTCCTTGGAACACTCTTCTAACTTCCAGCAATTTGCAGTTTAGGGACTTTCTGGTTTTGTATTTAATAGTCTTAGTAGATTTTTCTGCCATGAATTTGCCCACACACTTTTTGAAGCTGTGTAATTTTTTTCTTGCAGTTACTGTCACTGAAGATTAATCAGAAAATTCAGTACTAAACAATGATACTAAATAAATATTCAGAAAGCACAGGCAAACTTGCCAAAGGAGTTGCCCTTGGTCCTGTGGTGAACATTCCTTAAAAAAAAAAAAAAAAAAGGAATGGGGAGAAAGAAGTATTTCTATTGCTCCATCAATTGCCTGGTCACATAACCAGTACAAAAAAGTGGTTGAGTATCTCAGGATACACTACAGCTAATTATACACCAGAACTTCTATATATACAAAATATATGAACAAGAAATAAAGATGGAAAAATAGTGTTTACAGTAAGGGATGCTGTTAATAGCTATTACAGCATGGAGAGAGATTTCAGACAGACAGATGATGGTTTCCTTAAAAAGCAATGATCAGTCTATTCATCCTTTTCCAACTGCGCTTGTTCAAATAGAAGATGAGTTTTACAAAGGGACACTGAGTTTTCTTCCCCGCACTTTAAAAAAAAAATAAAATAAATTATTTAGCCAGGGCACCAAAGGCTTAATTGATCCCACCAAAAGTCTTAGGACCTGTTGATCCTCCTTTACCTTCTGTGCTCCAAACAAAACAGCAGGAGCTGGAGCATATTCTTGGTCAACCATCCACTTTTGAAAACTCCAACTCTGAAAGGCCTTACCACAAAAAATCATTAATTTATCAGTAAGACTGATAAAAAAGCCCTGTGTCTTCCTTTTAAAGCTCTCCCGTTTTGTCACAAGTGGAATCCTGTGCATATGCCTCTGTATGTAAGTGTCATGTTGTCTGCTCTGACAGGTCCTTGCGGTAGAGATTATGTCCTCCACTAATAAACATCAGCTCCGATGTCAAACCAGTTAGAAACGAAATAAGATGACTTTATTTTTAAGGCTACATTTTATTTCCATAAACACACAGGTAAGAAAAAAAAATCATGGCCATCAAAAAAAATCAAGCTGCGGAAAAGATTCTTGTGGACGTTGCAGGAAATCTGTTGTACAGGCCTTTAAAACCAGATTCATTACACTGAGCAAATAAAAATTCTGCACTGAAACTGAGGTTTTGAAAACGCCAGGGCAATGACATGTCCTTGATTTACATGCAAAATTATAGTGTTCATGCATAGAGAGGAATATGTAAGAGGAATTATTACAATGACATACGAAGAAAAAAAAAAAAAAGGCACTTGGTAGGGCAAGGGGTATAATGAAAAAGCCAAGCTTATACAGCTTCCTTATCTGCTAGTCACTGTAGGTACAATAAAATCCAGAAATAATAATGTGCATTGAGCCAGACCTGTGGCATGGAAGATGTCCGTTAAAATTATTGCAATTCTATAAATTCCACTAAAGGTGGGCTCTCACGCCCACAGTGTTGCCAGCTCTGATTAAACTGGACATTTTCATACAAGGCTTTGGAAAGCTTTACCGTCTCGCAGATGATGTTTCCTTGGGCTCCAGAACCCCACAGCTCCGAGACTACAGTCCTGTGATCCAGTTGGAAATCCATCACGGAGTAGTTCTGCCCAGCTTTGCCTGCCCCTGCCATTCAAAAATCATTAGTCAAAATAAAGATTTTTTTTTTTTTTTAATGCTGCTTTCTGAATCTATCATTTACCTTTTGATCTGAATTACAATGCCTTCGTTTTCTGTTCCATAAACAAATCGCTGAGACCCGTATGGTGTCTTTAATGCCCGTGTGATAGGCTGCTGCCCATCCAGTTTCTGCTTTTAAGGCTGCTTCCCTGTGATGTTTTCTGGGTTTGTGTGGTTTGTTTTGGTTTTTGTTTGGTTTTTTTTTTTTTTTTTTTTAAGTACGCACTTTCTATCTTGATTTCTAGCAATTCTTATTAGGTTAATTTTTTACTTCTAATGTCCTTGATCACATCCCTTGAAGAACAGAAAGATGTTTCAGTTGCTCCTGCTTCAGTCTCATAAACTGTAGCAGCCCATGGGAATTCCACAGTGCCATCTACTGCAAGGTACTAGGATAACTGATCACTCAGCACGGTTTTTTCCAGTTCATCTCACCTTCCTGACTTGTTCCAAGGTCTCTTTTCCTTCTGTGCAGATGCCAGCACATTTTGTTATCAAGCCAACATCTCTGGCTCTCATTTGTGCTGTACTTGTGGTCATAGCATTGCACTACTTACTTCCAACCCTAATTTTACCATCCATATTAATTTTTTTTTTTGTGTGTGGGTAGGTGTGGTAGAGCCATGTTGGTTTCTGAGGCATGACTATCCCCCCTTGCCAGATCTTTGGCATCATCTTTCCTGCAAGGAGACCTCGAGAAAATTCCCTGCAGAGTCTGCCCATGATGACTGTTCATTGGGTACTGGGTGAGGTGAGAGATTCAAACCAAACAAAGCACTAACATCCTTCCGGAGGGAGCCAGATGTGCTGTCTCTGCAGTTTCTGCTGGCCTTGGAAGCAAGAGATCAGGAGAGAGAAATGCACCGCTGCTCAATTTGAGAGCAATAAAGCAGAGCCTCTGTTGAGTGACAATTCCAGCATGGCCTGGCACAGCCCATTGCTTAGCAACTAAGGTTCACAAGAGTGATGCTTTTTCCTTCGACACAGAGTTGTTCCATTAAGGTAAAATTTTGAAGCCCTACGCTTAAGTGGGATATAAGTGAGATGTAGAGGCCTTGGGTTAACACTCTGTGAGAGTCTGATTTTCAGGCTTTGTTTTTGTTTTAGGGAAACTTTAGGGCGCAGTGAGACACAGGAAAGAAATGTTTATCAGTTAACATGACCACCAGCTGGCAACGTGAATCCCAGAATCATCTCGGTTGGGAAAGACCTTGAAGCTCCTCCGGCCCAACCATGACCCTCCCCCTGACCGTTCCCAACTCCCCCAGATCCCTCAGCGCTGGCTCAGCCCGACTCTTCAACCCCCCCAGGGATCCCGGGGACTCCCCCCCTGCCCTGGGCAGCCCATTCCAACGCCCAACAGCCCCTTCTGCACAGAAATCCTTCCTCAGAGCCAGCCTGACCCTGCCCTGGGCAGCTTGAGGCCATTCCCTCGGGGCCTGGCGCTTGTTACTTCATTGAAGAGACTCATCCCCATTTCCGGAATAAAAGTTTCTGCGGTATCTCAACAGTTCATTAGCTTTAATCTGTGTTAGAAAAAAAAAATATGGGAAAAAAAAAGAGTATTTAATATCATCAGACTCCACTACACTCAGGCAATTATTCTATCCTGCTGATATTCTATCACTCAGCTGATGGGTAGATCAAGGGAGCTTCTCTGACCATGGAGTACGTAGCCAGAGAGGCACTTACCTAGAATCTGGCTAGATTGCATTAAATTTAATTCTCTTCACTGCAGCTGCCAGTAACTGTAGTATAAAAATCCCTGTAGAATAACTAAAAGGAAAAGGAATGGAATGGGGAAAATATTAGGCTGCAAATCACAATATCCCTCCAAGCCCAAGGCGTGTTTATTCCCCAGACCAGCTCTCCCCTCAGGTTTGATTGATGACTGTCACGTTCTGACCGGGTTTGAGAGATAATAATGAATTACCCATATTATGCAAACTCAGAAAAGAGAATGAGGTATGGATATCTATTTATATGTTTATTTAAATTACGGGGGTTTGTGTACACTGGTTATACACCAATGTTTGAACATTAGCGTATGTTCGACAATTCCAGGCAGGAAGATTTCCTTCATTACTATAAGTAGATCTGTAGCCCGTTAAGCACTAGCAGTCATTAACAAGTTATGTTTATTCTCTGATCAGAAAATAGATCCACCTAGCCATGCCAAAAAGACATTGATATTTCTAAAATTAGGCCAGGGAGGTCAGTAATCTTTTAATAGTACCGTTCAAAATTGTCGTCCTAATTAAGTTATGAATTACAAAAGGCTTTTCAAGCTGGAGCTACTTGCTCAAGGACCAAATAGATATATAAGGAGAAGTTCCTCATCGAGTCTTAATTCCTTTCTGTATAAGTAATGCCCAGGAATCTTGAGTATGGACCGATCCCAGCTCTCTCTAGAGAGCTGGTTAGCTGGTTAATAGGTGATCTAAGGAAAGGATAATTATAAGTGTGGTTTTATTTTATTTCTGTGTCTGTTTTGTTAAGCTTGGAGTAAAAAGAAATTAATTCATTACTTTCACTTGAGTTTGGGTTGGTTTTTTGGGTTTTTTTTGTGGTTGTTGTTGTTCCATGGAAAGGGCAGTTGGCAAACCACTGAATTTCAGCAGAATTAGAGTAATTCCTCAATGGGGGGGACGGGACCACAGCTGTAATGACCAACATTTCTGAGGAATACTCAGGGCGATGGAGGAGGTGGCGAGGTGGTTCCTTGATAAGCAGTGTGGAGGCAAGTCCGGCAGTGCTGCTGTTGGGAATCGCCGTGGAAGTGGGGGCCTTCCCAGGCTGTCCACCGTGGGACAGTGCCCCCAGCACCTGAGCCTTGGTGGTCCATCCGAGTTTTCTAACACACACTGAGGAAACTGGACAGTGTGACCCTGTTTAGCACAGTCCTAAAATGTTGTGGGTTTTTTAACATTTTTTAAAATATTAAATTAGAGCTTCCTACCCCAAAACAAAGGTTGGCTTCGAAGTGCTGGTGATCCACCCCTGAAATTCACTCCAAATGACCAGAAAGGCCACTCAAGCTCTCCCCCCTGCAGAGGAGTGCAACTTTTCATTGGGTTAGGGGCTATTTTCCCATGAAGAAACGACCCCCTGGGCATTATAACATACGCTTGGTTCATATTTACCTGATCTATTAGAGGCAAAAGCAGTTCTGACAAGAACAGTAATTACAAGAATGTAATATTCATTTCTACAGAAGGCACGGTGTCTGCATGTCTGGGAAGGGCCCAAGATGCTTACAGCATTTCTATTTTCCATGCTGTGGTGAATTTGGAACCTTTACACAGCTTAAGACAGAATAAATTTCACTCCAGCACAAATCTCTTGATCATTTCTCCTTCAAATGTGGGAAAACAACACTGAGAATGTGGAAAGTGTAGAGCACATCATAAATCCATGGACACAGGAACTCAGAAAGCTGCATAAGGCACATAAGGTCTGCTATAAAGGAAGCACTGTGCTTTCATATTATTTTCTGTTTAAAATCTACATGTGTGGTTTGGGACAAAGGTCTTTTAGTGTGGAAGAAAGAAGGTTCAGTGTTTTTCTTTTTTTTTTTTTTTTTTTTTTTTTTTGTGCTCCGGTCTCTAGCACACGCTGCTGCAGGAAAGGTGAAATTTTTGAAACCACAGAAATAATACTGAGGAGAACTCAGCACCCAGGATATAGTTCGTGTCTGAATAACCAACAGGTGCTTTAGCAAAGATAAAGGCTTGCATGCTGGCTGCCATTTGGTGAGTTTCATTACAGATCTGTGATCCGAAAATTGGGGTGTCTTGAGGAAGTCTTCCTCCACCACCTGATCCTATCAGAAAGCATACACTTTCTTTTTCTCTCTCTTCTCAGGAAGGCAGAGTGATCCCAACAGACTCACCCTGTAGCTGCTTCTGTCTCAGTAACGGTGCTAGAAATGCCACCTGCATATTTCTACTGCTGCTTTAGAAAACAGATGCCTGACACCAAAGGAGAGTTCGTACGTGTGTCGCCTAGTTTCTTAGAGCATCTCTGTGTTTCACAGAACCTGGGAAAGCTTCAAGTTTTTGCATATTCACATGCTCAACATGCCTGCCCCCTTTTTCCTTGTCACAGATGAAACGTAAAATTGAAATCCTCAAAGGACTTTAAGTACACCTAATCTAGACAATCTAAAAACAAATTGTGGATGAGTCATCTATTTAATGGAAGGAGTCAAATCATCAACGTCAGCTGTCACAATGAGTGCTATCAACTCTATTTTTGCTCACATATGCTCTATATTAGGGAGCGACATAGAAGCTGAATTTTGCAATTCACGGTCACCGTGCCTATCAATGCCAGCAGGGTTTAGGTGGGGCTCATCTCCCCTCACTTTCAAACTTTACAGAGCATATTTCATTCTATAGTCAAATGAGTCACCCCAAGCTCCCTTGATAAAGAGTGAAGAAAAAGCAGGACTTTTAGAGACCCGTTTTAGTCGTCTAGCTTCAGATGGAATAGATTATGCTCCAGGCATCATTTATTATACTGATTTGATCCTGGCTGTAAATGGAGCCCAGTGTGATCAGTTCATATGGTCTCTGATATCGCACCTAGATGAGCTCACCCTTTCACACATGAAGCAAGAGAGATGTAGTTCTCACAGGGCTGCGGACCCACACAATTTCTACTGACTTTGTCGTGAAGTTAAGTGAGAGGTAAGTGGAGTTTCTCGCATGATGAAGCCCATTCTTTGCCCTCATTCACACCCATCAAACCTCAGAGATCGTTCCCAACACAACCATGGAAAAAATCACCAATAGAAAAAAAAAAAAAAAAAAAAGTGGTGGTGCAGTGGAAATACTGTGGGACGACATCATGCTAAGAAGTTTCTAGTACCTTTCCTGCAAACATACATCAGGATATCTCCTCACCTACCCTGTGAAGCTGATGAAGGAGTAGCAGTTATAACCACAGTGGGGGGGGACTGAGCTGGCTCATCTGAGACACCACAGACTCTCACGAGGACAAAGCAGCCTGAAGCTCAGGTAGTTTTAGGAGCAAACTGGCCTGACTTCTTTGAAAGAAATCATAAGCTTCGTTTTATCTGTGACATCTTAAAACTTTTCCTAATTCAGCCTTTCATTATGTTATTCTCCTCCTTTCCTTATAGAAACGCACTTTTGGCTCATTCAGATAAGTATTTTAAAACCTACACACCTAACAAGCAAGATTTCTAATCCAAATAAATCTGTAGAGTATATAGTGTACATACTGGTTTGCAAATCTTTGTTAAATTGTGTGTTGGAAGGGAAAAGTAAGATAGGATTTTCCTCAATGGAGGCTTGTTTAGGCGCAATGAATTTCAGAAGTTGCTATTATTATTATTGCTTTAGGGAAAAATGATTTTTGCTTGTGGCACAAACATACAGAAATGCCAGAGTGCAACTAGAACTGAAACTACGTGAAAGATTAAACTTCACGGACGTCACAAAGACTGTTTCTCTGTTCTTTATGCACATATTCTACAGCACTGCAAATTGCAGAGCAGTGAGGTAGCTTGTATTTGGCTACTGCTGCTCCCGTGGGTTGCCATGGGAGAACAATTGCTCTTCTCTGCTCCATAAACGTGGGTTTTGACAAACTGGGGGACTGTAGAAAATCCAGGTTCCCTATTCAAAGAGGCTTGTCTGTGCTGTCTTTCATGCCTGACCATTTGTGATTCAGTTAGTCACCCCAACAGCATCTTCCATTGTGAGGAGCAAAGTCCTCAGTAAGCTCCACGGAGGAGAATCCTGTCACCCTTGTCGATACAAGGAGTCCAAGGGCACAGCTAACTTAGCCAGTTCGGCTCGGTTCCTAAAACTGGACTCCTAAATAATTTAATTTGACTTCTCAGTAAAGGAGAGGAAGAAAAGCTGTTGCACAGCTGTGAGGGGACAATTTTCTGGTGATCTACAAGGATCTGACTGTTCACCATAGTGCCATTTCATCTCTGTTTTAAGAGGTTTGTAGCAAAAGTAAGAACAATCGCACCCCAAATTTCTACATGACTCTGGAATTCTGAAGAACAGCACAGTGGTGGTGCAGATACCAGGATCAAATGGTATTATTCATCCTTGATGATATTGGATTGGAAAGCACTTGTAGAAGCCTTAAGATTCACCATTAAGATGGTGATGATGTTCAATTACAGATAAAAAGCTATAGCCACAGAGCAGATAATGGAAGCAGTAAGAGTACTTGGACTATCAATCTCTTTATAACACCCGTGCCTGCACACAGACATTCACCCAGACATGTACAGTACCTTCTGTGACAAAGTACCTTTAATTCTGCAGAAAGTCAACACGGGAGTCTGTGTCAAACAAATGTCACGGTCTCTCACACATGCAGAAATTTCTAAACGCTAATGGAAGCTTTTATTGCGTCGCGTGTGAGGAGGGAAACAAACAGATAACGTATTTAAAATTCTGACTCAAAATCCAAGCAGATTCCAGCAGGCACCACAAACCTGTGTTAGCCCTGCAAGCTGCAGGAGACAGGGGGTTGCATTGAAAAAATTTGTTCTACCATACCATGTAATAAACAGCTCTTTAAAAAACCTCTTCTGGTTACTGGCAGTGTAGGTAGGAGAGCTAACCTCCCACCTACTGGAACTCTCTCAAATCCATGGGAAGAATATCAGTGATTTTACTTTGGAACCGGCTTTAAAAGCGTGCATATCTTCTATAAAATCAAAGAAGTTGCCTTTCTGTGAAACAAGAGTATATATATGGTTAAACTTTTCAGAGTAGAGCTGGCTTATTTGTCGGTGAGATCATGCCCATCAAATATCTGAAGACTTTTGTTCCCATGATGAACTCTGTTATCCCAAGAATCCATTTAACCCTACTTAGACCTGCTATATTTCCTATAAGTTCTTAAAAGTAATTATATTTTTTTTTCCTAAAACTGTTACCAGGTTATCATAGTTGACTGTCCTCTGCGGTTTTCCAAGAAATCTTTGGGATCCGGTATGGAAAAGTATGGTGTGTTACATATGGAAACATGTTTGCAGTACGTACTGGGCTTGGAAACTTCCATGGCCTGGAAACTTCATGACACTGAAGGATTTATTCTATCATCAGTAGAAATATTAGATCCTTCTGAGAATATTTCATGGATGTAGACTCTTTGGATCTATAAAGAGAGTGCATTTTCATCTCAAACAAGTGCCCAGCATTAAAATCTCCATCTTGAAAGGACAGAGTGAGCTTTAATAGGCATTTCAGTGCCAAGACATGTCAGTCAAATTATTATTGGCTCTAGCTGCACTCTCACAAGCTGTTACATTCTTTACCTGCAGCAGAGTGGCACTCAAAAAGGTGCAAAATTCTTCTTTGCTTTTGAAAACACCAATGAAAGGTGTTTTTTTTAAAAAAAAAAAAAACAAAACCCAAAACCAAAACAACCCAACAACCAAAACCCTCCAATCTAATTCACACAACTGAAAACCTCTGATCTTCATATACGAAGGGCAGACCCACAAACTTCAGTAGGAGTATCCTTTGAGAGATAGAAGTAAGTTCACAAAGTCAAAATATTTAATAATTAATATGAAAGCCATGAAAAAAAAAAAAAATCTGATTCCTGACATAAACTGAAAGGGACATAAATTCTAGCCTTATTACTCCTGTTACCCCACATGCATGTGTGCACATGTATGGACAGTATTGCATAAAGTTGCAAAAGTCACAATCGTCTCAGGCTTGATTTTATCCCATTTCCCAATTTTTTAAATCATAACTGCATCTTGCAAATAAAAACAATCTCACTGAAGTGCTACATGGTTCATATATTCCCAGGATGGGAATTTTCTTTAGAGAAAATTAATTCCATTGAGAAGAAGGGGAGAGAGAAAGAGAGGGAAGGGGAAATCAGAATTGTTATTTTTAGATCACAATGTTTTGAAACGTGATATGCCCTTTGGTCTAAGATCTCCCAGCTGCCCTGTCTTTTATTTTTTTTTTTCTACTTCTTTTTTGTGAGGGAAGTGTCGAGACGGGAGGGAAAATCATATATACACAAAATGGCTTTGTCTAGAAATTCTAAGTGTGTTTGGCCTCGCAGAAAAGGAGTCCTATATGAATTTGGGGAGTGGAGACTAGGGGGTGTTTTGTGGGGAAATCACGCTGCTATGTAATTACAGATGTTGTATACATATAAACAAACTCCACCTTAAGATCAGCAGAGAAAAGATTTGTCTGATGGCCAAGAAAAATTTAACTAAAGCAGGCTATAAATAGAATGAAGAAGAAAAGTGAGGGGGGAAAAAAAAAAAACACAAAAAAACAAACCACCCAACTGACGGCTGAGAGAAAATGTTCTTCCTTGCAAAAGCTTTGCTTACAAACTCTGCTTGACCTGGTATAAGCCTCTTTTTCTTTGGACTTCCTAAGAGCTATCATGACACAGATCTTTTCTGAAGGGCTCTTAGACCATCCCTTGGGCATGCTTCCAAATGTGCGTCCAAAAGTTTCTCTTCAAGACAAGGCTCAAAGCGCGTTTCAGATAACATGAAACACAAGAAATCTGACAGACAAAAACCTGCCACCATTCCTTGCCTGTATCCTTTTTTTTCCAGGTCAGAACAGTACAGATTGTTACAGTTCCCAATGTTCCGCAGCTCCGGGCTCAGCTCCCTGTGCAGATCCACGCTTGCTGTGACAGTCTCTAAGGGGTAATCTGCCACCTGAGAACTTCCAGACACAACTACATCACATGCTCACAGCTCTCCCGCATCCCGACGTAGAGCCAGAGCTGGAGCCAGGCTGCAGGAAGCACCTGTAAGTATTTTACATCCACCAGGGACAACACCTCCCAGCTTGCAGACTTCTCATCTGGTTGAATACAGGCAGGGACCTGCCCCCTCCTCCTCAGGTAGCCAGAACGCTGGCCAGGGCGCTCGTAAGCGGCCACAGCTCATGGGATGAAGGCATTTCCTCTCTGCCATAAAATGAATCATTTAGTATCACAGCTTTTTTTTTCTCCATCGGGAATGGCTGGCAATGGATATTTGCTCCTCTCACCCTTCCTCCTCTTATCCCTTCCTTTTTCCATCACCCCCACATGTGCTAAAGCCCCGGGAGGTTCCACAGGAAGGAAGGAGGAGGCTGTACGTTGTCCGAGAAAGGTTTATAAGCTGCCCTCCTGGCACAGAACTAGAATCAGGACATTGTTTAGCTACATGTCTGAACTAGAGGAATAGACACAATGAAGCTGGATGCCATTGGGTGGTTCACAAGTATATTAGTCTACGGTACATTAACCAGCACATCACCACAGCTGCAAGCCTCTCACCCTTCCTCTCTGACTTTGACTATGCCAGGCAATACCCTCCCAGCTACAGCACAATGCCAAATGTACTTTGGATTATTTCATGTTTACTTCATAACACAACAGTCTCTGGAGACAGAGCTGGAGACGAGGCTCCCTACCCAGTCTGGAGTCCATCCAAGAAGTCATCTAGTCAAGGTAGGAGACAGAACCAGAGACAAGACTGACAACGTTGCAGCTCAGACCAGAGATAGGATTGGAAACAGGGCTACAACACAGGTGGGGCGTCCATCCTGGAAATTCAGTCAGCAACTCGGGATAGCAAGAGTCAAGCACATCAGCAACATCTCTCAGGCACTCTGGGGGCCCAGGACTGAGCTTAATGGAGCTTGTGGACAGAGGGGCTGCATGGATGGAGGCCCTGGGTACAGACCGGTCAGGGCAACTAAGGGGTTTTGGTCACTCAGGGGCCTGACTGCTGTAACTCGATAACAGAACCTGTAACATGAAGGAATTAGTGTCTTGTGGTAATCTGTCCCATTGCTCAACTCACTTCAGCAGGCAGAGTCTTAAAGGGATGGTCCCTCAAGGGATTGGTAAGGTCAGTAGATCCACATATTAAATTTCTAGAGAGTAGTTGTCAATGCAGACAGCTACTGCTACCCCCACCAAGAATCCAGCAGTGCACACGAATGAACCTAGCATCCCTACGCAGACACCCAGACCAATAGGGAGATAAAGCATATTTCATGGCATCTCCAACACCTCGCCCTCTTTAAGAATAAAGCTGTGAATGGAGCACAGAAATTTGAAAAGGAACTAAAAGAAGCATTTAAATTGGGTTTGTCAACCCTTTACCCCTGTCCTTGAGATCAGCATATCTAACGCTTCGACTGGCGCCTTGAAGCCAACTGGAGGAAAAGAATCGCTTGCTTTTGTTTGGGTTCAGCTAGACCTCTTAGCAGCACTGATGGTTGTTCATCGTTCAAAGCAGTCAGAACGTTCTCCTTTTTTTTAAAAAAAACCTCTGAGATAAGACCATCAGATGCTCCCGCAAGCCTATCTGAAGACACCCTATCTCTGCCTGAAAAGACCCACTCTTAACCCCATTTTCTAATGTATCTTCTTTACCAACAGTACCGCCTCTGTGCTCTCCTGCAGCCTAAACATAGTCTTGCAGTCTAAATCCAAAGTTCCACTTCGGTACAACCAGGTATTTAAAGTTTTAATCTCAACCTTCAAGTCTGAGAACAAAACCCCTCATCTAACTGGTGCCATTACCAGTCAGAACCACCCTTGCTGTAAAGTGTTCCATTTTATAAACCCCAGTCCTTGAGGGCAAACAGCTAATTGTTTAAATGGTGTTGTGCAAATATTCCCGAGGTGAACAATCCCCCAAACACCTGCTGCTGTAGTTAATGCCCGTGCTTTTACTTCTAGCCATAACATGCATATGTATAATCTCTGCCTGTGAAGAGACATTACAAAATGTTTTAAAAAGGCAGGAACCTTCAAGCCACCTTCTTTTAGCTTTTCTTTACCAAGACGACGGAAAGAGAACATGCAGACAAGTGTGATCTCAGACCAAACGCTGGGAGGATTTACTTCCTTTTAGTATATTCATGTGTCAGCCGCCACACATACATAATGGAGGGCTTCTATTTTGTATGGAGAAGTGGCCATGCAGCGACTGGATGATAAATCACTTCCCAGCCTTGACAATTTTCTGCGAACAAGATTTAATATGAGACAGCCCACTGGCTGCGCTGCCTGCCTCCCACACGGGCTGTGGAATCCCTCAGAAGCAGGGGGATCAAACCCAGGGCGCAGGCCCTGCTCCACAGTAGGGCTATTGACCGTTCGTGCTGTGCTGTCCCCCACTCTGGCACCAACTTGCTCGGGTGCCCCACACCCTGTGAAGGCATCCTACAGGCAGCTCCGAGCTATAAGCCAGAGCAGAAACGAGTTCTTTCACAAGCTGAGATGGCAGTTTATGCCCAGGAGCAAGAGAACTGATAAACCTCATAAGGCTTTAACCTCACAAGTTAACTGCAGGTATTATTCCTATTCAAGTGCTTAATCCTACCCTGACTCTCAAGCTGTTTGCCTCTGTGTCCCACAGCAACAAATTCCACAGGTTGATTAGATGCCACTTTACTGCCTTTCAAGAGCTTTAAACACGTAGTCTTCATTTTTCCATGCTGCTCCAGCATGAAGAGATAAATGGAAGTGTCCAGTTAATCACAACCCAGTCAGCTCCCATCGCAGTAAAATGAGTCGGCCAGGGAGCCAAGAGCTCCTAATGGCAGGGGTGTTCTTAAACTAAGGAGGTAAGGGTTGAGGTTCCAACCACCTTGGATGTGAGAAATGACAAGGAATGTGAAGCCGGGTTTTCTGAAGTGGCCTACACTTCTTCCCAGATAAATTTTATAACCTAGTTTAGTGGGACCACAGCGATATATTGGAAGCATTCTCACTTTAATTAACACCCGAAAACCAGAAGTTTACTCCCTCTATCAAAACCAAGTTAGGATACGATCACAAATGGATTTTTTCTCACAGAGGTAAATCAGCTCCCACAATAATCAGTATAGCTAGACCTGTCTGGCTAAGAAGGAGCATCGCAGCAGCTGCTTAAAAACTTAGAATCAATATGTCAAGTTCTTCACTACAACAACTCCTACTCCTTCTTTGCTCGGGTCAGAATATCCACCTCGTGTGGGTCCGCGGAAGAACACAAACATCAATTAGTGTGCTTTTTACCACACATTTTCACGTCAAAACCACCAGTTCCATAAAACCAGAATTCTTAATGGGAACATCTTATTTAAGGATAACCTTGCGTCATGAAAGCACTTCTAAATTCTGAATGGATTTTTCTGCGAAGTTTAGGTTCAGTAGTTTGACACTCTCCTGGAATACAGGTCAAAACCTTGTTTCATTGAAAAATCAGTTACTTATTTAAACAAGCGGCACTGCTCTGAGATGACAGAAGGACTAAATGACGGATCTTCCAATTGACTCACAGCCAGGAATCATCCCAAATAAACTGTAAGTATCTAAGTCTCAATAAAGCAGAACAAAGAACCCCAGTGGAGTGTTAGCCAGACACTGTGTAGTCAGGACCTGGGGGGAGCCTGAAACAGATTAAAATCACTCTGTTTTAAAGCTTGGTAGAACTTTTTTTTTACTTTTTTTTTTTTTTTTTTTTTTTTTTTTTTTTTTTTTTTTTTTTTTTTTGGTGCAAAAAAACCCACATGGAAATCCTCTTACTGTGTGTCAGAGATTAGACTGCCTGGGAAGGAGGAAAACCAAGGACCATGTTGATATGAGACAGGAAAGAGACACACGAGAGGCCGACCAAATAACTTCAGCAGAGAGGATAGCCTACTGATTGGGGCTGTCAGCTGGGGTATAAAAAACTGGATTTAAACCTCTGCTAAATCATTCTCTGCCAACCCACACAAGTGCCCTAAGTAGACAGCTCTTAGCTGTCCCAAGGTGTCTTTGCACGTGTGTGTGAAAATATTTAACGAGGTCTTTTAGTTTTCCTTGGCCTCGCCACTATATGAGTAAAGATCCTTTCCTGAACCTCAAACGCTTTGATGGGATGAAGCACTCATCTTTCTACTGTTGAAAGCAGTGCACTTTTAAAGCTTAACCTTCTGAAAATTCTGACACAAGGAACTGGCTGTGTTGGTTCTGTAGAGGATTCTGCTATGCAAATGGGCACTGAAGTAATAAAATCATCAAAGCAATGCTAGCTATTCAACAATAAGCTGCCATTTGTTGCCAAAGAAACACTGTGTTGAATGAAATGCATTTAGAAAAACATTACTATAAAGGGAAAATATGAGTAATCAACCTAAAGCAATGAGCCATGGAAGTTTGTTTTATGAAATGTCTTTCCGGACTGTCTCAAAACGTTAGACATGCTGACAGAGATATCAGGGAGGTTTTCTGTTATTTCTTAGAGCTGTGGTTTCAATTTTAGATTCATCACCCCAAAACTCTATCATCTTGGTCTACCTGTCAATGTTAAGTTTTTGAATGAAGGAGACTGAAAGTCTGAACGTCTTGAGAGAACCTGAAAGAACTTAATTCCAACCAACATGTTCATGGTTATGCCTTTCTTTAAGTTGATTTTTTTTTTAAATTTTTTTTTATTATTTTTTTGGTGAGCGTGTGTATGTGTGCAAATGTCATTCTCTACTTCTTCCACATGACTCCCTCCCCCTTTCTTGAAGGCAGAATCAAATCCTGCTCCTTGCACCATATAATACAGGCAAAGGAACTCTCAGATGAGTGGGGAAGGAACATTACATTTCAGGAACTTAAGGTGAGCTCTCCAGAATGATTTCCATTGAAATCTTTTTTTATTAAACCCATAGACTTGAAATATAACGTAGCCTGACTTACGATGAACAAAAAATCCAGCGTGCACATAAGCAGCTTTCTTCGCAGCACACCATATCCTGCGTAAATTGATCTGCTGATAGTGTGGGCTAGTACAAAAATAATACTTTCTTTACCAGGAACAAGAAGACAGAACAAAAGGAACTGTGCCTCTTTAAAGCATGATTTTTTTTTTCCCCCCCTCAGGTGCTTCTGGAGTTACACAACTTTGGTTTTGCTTAGGTTGAGAAAATATACTGGGAATCACATAGAAACACACTGTAGCCCTCATTAGCCTGCTGGGTGATTTTAGTAAACTGCAAATATTTGTTTAGGAAAGAAAAATTATCTCCTATTATTAATATATTAATTATATTACAAGCAAGTCTGGTCATATTGGCATTCCATGTATCACCATGCAGAAGTGATTTTTGGTAACGTGCATGGAATAAATAAACGTATCGGCATATTCTCTAACCTGTACAGGTAAGCAATGGCTACAATATCAACACCAGGAGGCCAAGAGACATGGAAGCTTGACTCCGTGGCGTTTGCCTTTTTTGTTTCAAGGGTGTAGGATGAGTCGTGAGTGTAACAAAGCGCATTTTCAAGTACGACACGGAGGCAAAGAGAAATCACAGATGGGTATGAACTCCCACCGGGGCCTGGAGCTTTCTTGATCAGACAGTCAACAGACCAGGAAGGTAGACTAAAACAAACAAGACCTAATCCTCTTACCCTTTGTATCTTAATTGGCTGTGAAAACAGACTGCAAAACACTCATCAAATAATAAAAAACATTGACTCATAGCAAATCTTTTTCTTTCCTTTTAATTTTTAATTTTTTTCCACCTTGTTTCAAACCTTCTTAGCTAATTTAGGTGTCAACATACCTTGTACAAACGCTGTCAGCTTTATGACATTGTTTCCATGAGCGTGTGCACTTTTCCATTCTGGTGACTTTCTGTAGTAAGAAGTGCCATCAAAATTAAAACACTTGAGGGTAGGATTATATCTAAGTATATCCATTACGTTTGCTCAAGGAAAATAAACTGCTGTTGTCTTTTGATAGGTACTTAAGCTGTTAGAAAGAGGATTTTTTTTTTTTTTTTTGTAATTCTGGTTTTACTGACTGATGCATATTCTCCTATGACACCTTCCTGAAAAATTTTTCCTCTGGCCATACATATTGGTCATTGGCAAAGAAAATATTCCAGGCATGCAGCTGGTTCTAAAACATTGCAGGCAGAACATGTGAGCCCTTAGCAAGCCATTGAGTCTGGTCTGTAATGCCATCATACTTCAAGACCCTCATCTGAAGTAACTCAGGTATTAATACAGATAGCTCTGAGTAAACTAGACATAGATGAGTAACCTATCAAAACGAAGTGACACAACAAGACACATTCATCTGGCCAAATCCTACTGCCTAAATACTCTTAGCAGAGATCATGCAAAAAGTCTAGTGATTTTAGAGGTGATCTTCCTCCTGCGCTTGGAGTGCATCTGAATAAAAGGCTTTAGCATGACCTTGCTGTTACTATCCACGTAGCTGAACGCTACAGCCCAGGGAAGTGTTGATCATAGAGACACGTTCGACAATGCCCAGAGAGGGATGACAGTGAGAACTGTCAATCAGCAGGGCTAGATGGAGATCTACTATTCAGACCTTTCATCGCTTTCATCTCATTCTCCAAAACCCTTCATTAGAGTTACCTCCATGCTTACCAAGGATGTGGAAAGTTTGCTGGTATTCCAACAGTCCACTGAAAACATTCCACTTCTTGTTCCTGTACCAAGTGGAGCCCAGCCCAAAATTCAGTTATGCTAGATGAAGTATTGTCTCCCAAGCATCTCTGAATGGATTTAGGCAGCTGAGGGAGAGGGACTATTCCAATCTTCTCATTACGCTCACGCATATTTAGTGCTGCATGGTCAGCCTCAGGCATCCAAGAACTATGAGTAAGCACTGTGCTGCCACGCAAAATGGTGAGATTTAGTTTCTTTGAAAACAGAAAACAATAACAGCGGGTTTTGTCCACGTCCAGTTTTTAACTCCCACTAGCTCGCCTGTGACATTTAGTTTTGCCAACTCCTGCACATTTGTATAAAGTGACCTTTGGCCCCAGGATCCCCACATGAATTACTTATGCACTCCTTCAGCCCTACGACAATTCTCCGGTGCCCAAAGCAGCTTGTCCTTTGTGTGTGCCACACATCGGCCGCTTCTGTATCTGCAACAGATCTTCACCTTCCGACCAAACCTGGGAATGGTAGTTTCCAGAAGATTTCTCCACCTCTCACTCAATGCCAAGGCAGAAGTAATTACTTGGGAGGTATTTTGTCCTATTTATTTCCTTGAATGGAAATTGAAGGAGGATGGCGAGGAGGGAAGAGAGAAGCGGAGTGTAAACCGAAGCAATTTTTTGCTTAGTGATGGACCCAGCTCAGCTGTCCTGGAACAGCGAGTAGTTTCTGTTCCACTCCCATCCCAGGAAAGTAACATCAGATGCTGTCCCTCCTTGAGATTCTCTGGTAGCCTGAGCAGAATGAATAGAGGAGGGGATGGCTTCACCTCCTGCAGAAACCCTCGCGGACTGCTCTTCCCCACAAGGCAGCCGGTCAGGAGCATTCTGTGAAAAAGCCAGCCGTAAACTGCAGCTTGGCACAGCTACCTGACTGCTAGCAGCAGGGGTCAAAGACTTATAATTAAGGTGAGAGGTTCACCACCTGGCACCGCCGCTAGAATGAGCTCAGAGACCAGGGTGGCTCCAGATGGAAATAGTTGCTGATGCTATTAATAAATCCTGTGCTTTCTGTCCAACCCTCCAGCTCCATTCTACTCCTTAAATATCCAACTGGACTAAAAAGTAGATTCAGGCTTCTTTGCACAACTCCAGCGATAGGAAGCAAGAGGAGCCAACCCCACAGACTGTTCTCGGTCTAAAGAACTTTCCTGAATGGCCAAGGGAGGGAATCGTGACCCAAAGGCTCTCCAAGCCGTGGCATGGCCGAGGAAAAGGCAAGTGCTTTGGGCTGAGGCAAATTAATTTAGTTTTGTGGCTTTTCCAGTTCGCCCTGAGCCAAGCGGGAATCTGGCCTAGCTGGGACTATCAGCGTGTGGCACAAAGCCAGCTGTGCCATCCCTTTCCGTAGGGCTCCAAAGCTGGAACTCAGCTTTTATTTGGCTGGGTTGCCGAGGTCCAGCATCGCTAGGCCGGACATCTTTTTTAGATATTACATTTTACACGTATGTTTTAAATAAATAGCCTGTATTTTAGGAGCACTTAGCCATAAGTATATAAACTGCTCTGAGGTTTACCCCATTGGAATTAGACTGAACCTAATTCATAATTCAGACATCAGGCTAGAAACAGCTCAGCTTCGCTCCACGGACCTATAGCTTGATGTCTGAACTGCCCACGAGACGCCCTCTAATCCCAATAGCTGTAACCTAACCTCAGAGTGGTTTCTAAACTTACTAAATAAATATACTTTTTTAAAGAGGAATGCACCATATTTATTAGGGTTTTTGCTCCGTTCAGGCAGACTATCATTTTAGAGCTGTTCCTATGAGAGAGGCTGGGGAGAGACACAACTATATTCAAGGAAAATTGCAGAACATACTACTTTTTTTTTTTTTTTTTTAAAAAAAAAAAAAAGGAAAAATCCAGCCTACTCTATTTAACAGAATACAGACAGTGTGTGATGATACAAATTCTTAAGCTATAGAGGGCTACCTCCGTTGAGAATTTACCCATGCAAAAACACTTCTTGCACGGGTAGCCATACTGAATTCACTATGACTGCCCACTTTGGATGGTTACCAAAGAATGGGCCTAAAGCTGTCTACTCTTTGTCT
>NW_020799092.1:24638424-24683476 GCF_003259725.1 Athene cunicularia
TTTTTTTTTTTTTTTTTTTTTTTTTTTTTTGCATGCTCACACGTGGTATTCAGGTAAAAAAAAAAAATTCCTCCCAGTTAAACTAGTGACCACATCTGGATTTTCATTGAAGCATGCACTCAACCTTCACTCCCACTTTGTACCAAAACCTTGTTCGTTATCAGGAATTATTTTATAAGCATCAATGTATGAAGACAAAAAAAAAAAGTTGAATTTTCAAAATAGTGGTTTTTTGCAAGAGGAAGGAATACATTAATAGCATGAAAGTCTGGCTGTCTGATCAGATCACGGCTTTCAGATTTGATCTTCATTGATAATTTTTCAACTTCACTCAACACTTCGTGAACTGGAAAAGGGCTGTGCAGCAGGGACTTTTCTGAATGCCTTAATACCACAAACTGTATCTGGTCAGTCTGTCTGCTCTCCATGTGCGCCTGGCTTCACAGCAAATAAATGCCAGAAATAGCATTCCTACAGGATTTCCAGTTCAAAAGCCACAAGAATGCTCTTTCTCATGGTATGGCACGGTGCAATAAAATGGTGTCATCTGGAAAATTACAGTCTTGGAAACAAATGTTTTTCCCTCTTCACTGATTTAAATCATCTAAAAATAGATGGGTTGTCACATAAATTTTATATTTGTCAGGGGAGCCCCTCATTTCATCTCATGACAGTACAAGAAACGTATCCCGTAACAAGACAGACAGATCTTCCTAGGGAATCCCCTAGGAATATCTTTTTTCTTTAATTGTGCAAACTCCTCAGAAATAAAACCTGAAAGCAATTCTTCAAAGGTTGAGAACCCATTCAAGGTCACTCAAAGCAATGATTTCAGGGAGTGTTTATTTAGTACAAGTTTAGGGGGAGAAGGAAGGAAATGTCACGGACAAAATTTCTCTTCAATTCTTCCCGTTTTCTTAAGACTTCTTAAAATTGACTCCGTCCAAAAACAGACTGTCACATTTGTCACATCTTAATCCATCTCCCTGATCAACACAGCTGAGCCACTCTTGAATGATCTTTATCTCTTGACTTCAAAAAACAGGAAAAAATTGCAGGTGAGAAGTCATGGAAGAATTTGACATAACACACCAAGGGTTCTCAATGTTCCACTGATCAAGGAAGAATCCTTTTGGTTTTTAACAGCTCAAAATTATTAGGATAGACTGTTTATTGCCTAAGGAAGGTCACCAAACTATCAAATCCATTGGTATGTTCTTCCCCATCTCTTATTTCTGACTTCCCTCCTCAAACTTCCCATCAAAACAGCTTCTCAACACTTTTGTCCCCATTTGAAGCCAGTGTAAGCACAGATGTTCTTGAAGGGGTTTCAGAACATCCCCTGCCCTCCCTAAATCGAGTAGTCATGGACCAGCAATAGTTCCAATCTCCGTGTTCTTGCTGACTTTTGCAGAAGCTCAAAGAAAAAGCATGATCCCCATTTTCAGAGGGTCTTACTCCCCTCTTTTATTGACCATTTTTGCATGATCAGCAAAAAAGCCTGACCTATAAACTACCTCATTACAAGTCTAGCTCTTCATTTCCATCTGACAGGATTCATGCTTTCACTATTAAGAGTTCAAGGGTTCAGGCTACACTGATGGTCTGAGGCTGCACAGACACAGAAACTCTGGCAGTCTCTTGAATACTACGTTTGTAATTCTATATATAATCTATATCACATCAAGGATCAGAGATTCCTTATAAGCAAAGTAAGAAATAAATCGCAGCCTCTGAATGTGTCTTTGCAGTTTTCATTTCATTTCATGACTCATTTCTGAGAAATGTTGATGATGGAGAAAAGAACAAGTTTACAGATAGTAGAATACCAGTTGTTATGCCGGGCATGCTAAATTTCACATAAAGAAAGAGCATTGCAACAATTAAAAAGAATGTACACCAATTAAATGCTGAACTGTTTTTTTCTCCTGGTGACCATCCTGTTATTACCTCTTTCTACCCTATCAACCCGATATACGCAAACAAAACTGTAATACACCTTACAAAACTTTTAGTCTCTTTTTCCTCTTAGAAAATGATGCTGTTTTCTTTGTTGGCACCAAGCTTTGATAGCAGTTCTACACTAATTAGTAATAATATACGCTACAAGTTGCTCTATAAACTCTAGAAGCAAAAGACACATTAAAAATTAATTTTTCTAAGTGGGAAAACCCACGATTCCTCAGAGCAAAAGTCTTTTTGCTGAAAGTACTTCCTTGCCCAGCCCCAATAATTAACATCTCTTGGACTGAAAAGAAAACACCTCTGTTTGGCACACACAGAAGAGAGCTTTGCATGCGAGCTTTTTTTCCACATACTTTTGTTCAACAGCTGTATACAAGATCAGCCAGGACAGGCACATGACATGCTTTCACATGAAATACACATGTGAGCCTTAAGCCTGCTAGAAATTCCCAGAACCACAACATTTCACTTGTCATATTAGTTGGCTTCATTCCTACACCGATGGAGTATCAGCTTCTCAGCCTCACTAGGAAAAACAGGCATCTTACATTTTTGGTTTCAGGCATTTGGTCGCCCACGTTAACAGCAATATTTTAGCCATGTTTTAACCATATATCATTATTCTTCTGCATTTTTACTTACGCTTTCGGAGGGATTATCTGACAGTTATGTGCAGTGGACACACCCTTCTCTTACGGGTGACAGCAAAACAATGGCTGGTGACAGTTCCAACCTGGGAAAAATTGCTCCAAAATCTGTAAGGAAAGAAAGCTCTGATGACCAGATTAAAAAAAAAAAAAAAGTAATTAACCACCTGAATAAGAAGGCAGACACCCACCAGGATTTTTAAATGACTAGATTTTTAACAATCGAAAAGCTTTTAAAAATCTAGTCCCCTTTAAGAAACGGAAGATATCATTAAATAAGCCTAAAAGCTTGGTTACTTTTTGTGAATATTCTTCTCTGCAGACTATCTGTAATTGTGCCTTGAGGCATGTCCACTCATCTGGGAAAAATTGAGGGCAATGAAGGAATGAGCAAAAACTGTATTGCCAAAAGCTTGTGAAGGTCAAAGCACTTTCACCACAGCTTTCCACTCTCCCAAGCCAAAACTCCAGAGTGTTCATGCGGGAGGACAACACTATTTGCAACAGCAGTCGACTCAACTTCTCGGAGCAGCACAGCTTTGGAGTAGAGGGCTAGGAAAGACAGGGAGAAAAAGAAGAGACATTGATTGAGTCATTCCCTGCTCCTTGAGCTATAGCACAGACTCCAGCCCCAGCTTACAAACTTGAAACCATCCGTGGAGTTTCACCGCCAGATCCCACCTCATTCTTGAGCTCCTGCAAGGCCACTGCTTTTCTTTCTGCCTTTCAGCCACCACAACACATGAGCTCACCATCTGCACGGGGCTGAAGTAGCAGCGGGACCAGTAGGGAACTGATGGGAGGATGAAGCTCCAGGCTGACAGATAACATCAGCATCTCCTAGGTGCAAAAAGGAAGAAATGGTGAGAAAGAAAAGCAGCTCTCTGCCACTCTGATCTATTTGCATCATCAGAAGGAAATATCTGCAGCAGAGTAAATATATCAGGGTGTATTAATCAAATTCAAAGAAGCTGTGTGCCCAGGTGGACCTCGGAGTGGATGTGAGGGGCCCTTCCATGACGATCAAGCGTTGGGTTCAGCTGGGATTTTTCTGGTCAGAGCACAGAAATGTCTCAAATGTAGATGTTACATAGCACCAGTCACAGAACAATATGTTGCTAGCTGGAATTTGTGAGCGTTTCTGAGAGTAGCTACACACACAGAGCATTTCTCCCAGTTGCAAATAGCTCCCTGATACCAAACATTAGCCTGAGGGCTTCCTGCAGGGGAAAAAAGGAACATGAGGTTTGTATGAGCATCAGGAAGGGAGCTGCTGTTGTCCATATAAGTGCCTGAGCATTAAATGGTTAGACTGATTCTGTATGTTGATTTTTATTCCAGGCCCACCATAATCAGCAAAGGCATTGCAGCACTGAATTGCCACTTGACTTCCTAATACAGGTGACTTTAACCATCATGACATGCCGTGACAGCACTGAGCATGCTCAAGCCGTAACTAGTACTTGGAAAAAAAAAAAAAAAAAAAAAATCAAAAATGTATTTTAATGATGGGATTTTTGCATCTACTTCACTAGAAAGGCTGTGGTCTGTGTTGTAGATTCTGTACAAACTACGTGTTCACATCAGAAGCGTTTCTAATTCAGAAAATGCTGGACCATGTTTATTTGAAAGCAGACCCCAGTCAAGCCCTCAGTCAAGAAAGTCAGTAGCGACCTTATCATAAGTCCCTACCGGGCTGACATAATTTTGTCTTCATGCAGGCATTGTTGTTCAAGAACTTAGTGCTTGCTACCAATTTTGAGATTAAATATATATTCAGCTCATGTCCACATACATCCTGCCAATGGGAAAAACAATGTACTCCAGAAAAAAAAGCAGAAGGAAAGAGCATTAAGCAGCAGGAAGAATCCTGGACCAAAATAAATGTTTTGCTCATTAGACTGTATTTTTGTCCACGTTAGAGAAAAGTCGAAACAGCAAAACGCAGCTTGTGACAACACTTCCAAGCTTTCTGCAGAATTAGATCTCCTTGAAAAGAGGTGTGCTAGTGAAGAAGTGGCTGAAATTTTCAGAGCTTTTTCAGAAATCTAGAAATATGTTTCACCCGTGGTGGAGTCGTCTGTCTAGAGAATCTGAATTTATCAGAAATGTCAGTCAATAGCTTGTGATTCTGTAAATTTTAACTAATAGTAACTGTTGCTATGGACAGATCAGAGCCCACTTCAGCTTTCAGTGATGGCAGTGAAGGATTTATCATTTAGTGAGAACATGACTTGGCCCTGAGGACCACGTTCAGGTGGTCTAAAACCTGCTTAAGTCCCTCTGGCTACGCAGTGGAGAAAGCCAGGCACCTCTGAAAGCCTCTGAAATATGGATCAAGAGGACTGAAGCAAGCTAGGGATGGAGATGTTGAGAAATGGCCAACAGAAAAACTAGGCACAGGCACTCATGGGATTCAGGCTGCCTGACTACGGCCTCGGTGCGTAGGCACCCTGCCATTTAGTTTGCGTGTTTCTGCAGACTGTCGGTGCTTGGCAGAAGTCTCCGTTTAATTGTCTTCTTTTGTGTCAGGGACCTCTGTTTTGGAGCTGCAGTACCTGGAGCTGCTCTTCCAGGTGCCTGGGTTGTCAGTTGCTTCCTCGCAGTTATAGAAAAGTTAATCGTTTTCATGATTTAAAAATAAGAGAAGGGCACACTCCCACACTCAGTGCAGTACCACTGACCGCTTGAATGTTTTCTGAATATTTGCAATAGGCACTTTTAAAATTAAGAGTCCTTATAATTGCTTTTAATACGTACTTGTATTCGTTCTTCTGTATATCTAATAAAGATCTTTTGGACTAAAAAATTGGGAACAAAGACAGACCAGGGAGGTTTTTAAAAGTAGAAAGCATAAAATGTAAACAAAATTTACATCACTGGAAAAAGAGACAATTCTCTTAAGAACTGCAATGGAGACATTCATTGTTGGTCTCAGAATTGAATTGGCTAACCTTCAAGAAGCAAAAGAGTACTCCAAATCTGGTAAAGCAACTCCTTATCCTGCATTCCCCCAACAAAATGCCCCCCTGAATTCAGAGGAATTTTCCAAAGGAAGGAGCAGAGGAAGAGAAAGTTTGCCAGAGGTTACATAGGGAATTTGCAGCAGAGCCAGGAACGGAGTTAGCTGCTTGTTAAGGAGTTAGATGCAGGTCCTATCCCTTAGACCTCAGCAGTCTCCATATTTAGTTAGACCAAGAGTAAAAGCAGTCAAATAACATCCATCTCCTCACTATCCTAAAGGTGCTGAGATTTCCGGATGAAAAATATAACATGTGCTCAAAACATTACGTGCCATCATTTTCAGAGATGAAGCTGTGCAGGCTTCTGCCCCAGCTAAGGATTAAAACCACAGTACACCATTGTTTTGGCTGCATTGTCTTTTACTGAGTTTTCTGCATACCTTCTCGCGGCGTTAGGTAGACCTCCTGTCTTCTCCTCGCATCGCCACAGATCTGTAATGGAAACCAGAAGCCATAATCCGACAGCCTAAAGCCCGCCTTAGCTTAAGGATCCCCACTGGCTTGTGCCACTAAATATTTAGAGCCAGCCAATAGTAAATACTAGATAAAGGGATTTAGGTGGAATTTAAGGCTGTGTGAACGCGGTCTCAAGCAATGATCTGAGAGAAAAAGTGAAAAAGTCCTTCTCCTGCTGTGGTGAAGATAGCTATTGGGTCCTGAACCCATGCCATCACTTTGAAACAAAACTAAGTCAGTGACAGCAATAAAAAAGGGGTTAAAAAGAGCTGAGCTCTTCCAAACCTGTATGTAACTTTAAACCAAATATTAACAGAAAAAAAAAAAAAAATCCCTGGCATTTAAGTTGGCGCTTAACTCCAGTTAATGAGGAGTTCAGATTTCCATTCTAACCCTCTTTTGCTGTTGCTTGTAATTTTCTCAAATAAACTCCATTTTGGGCTGAAATTTTCCATGCTTGAGATTTTTTTTGGAAAGTTTATACAAAATCAGTTAAACAGTTTATTTATGTTAGCACTGAAAACAAAAAAAAAGCCACACAAAGAAATTTTCCGTGCATGTTCTGATCTGATATTTTCTACTCAATGAACTCAAAATCAGCTGCAGTAAGGAATTTCCAAATTCTGCTTGTATGTATCATTGATTTCAGTAAGTTCAGGAAAAAAGAAAACAACAAACAAATGCAAAAAACCCCAAGACAAATCTGGACGTTAACAAATCTAGTGTCACAATTCTTTTAAACTGCATTTTCAGGATGTAACTTAAGTACTTTCTGTCTTTCGAGATGTAGTGGGAAAATTTATGAACACTTAGAGCAGCAGCATCACCATTAACCTGACGATGCTCATTGGGTATGTTCATATGGCTCTGAAAGGCAGTTTTAAAAGTGTTTATTAGCCTAATATGCCTTACATCCTGCCTCTGTGGGTATATCACGGACTGCATTTCTTTTTTCAACCGAGTTAAAGTTACCTGAGAGCCTGACAACGAGCCTTTTGAACCTAGGCTAACTGAATTCCACTTGCAAGAGCTGTGCTTCGGCTGCACCAGATCACGAGCTGTCTTGTAAGTCCAAAAAACTTAGTTTTAGTTATCTTAAAGCCACCAGGAAAAGATAAGGTTCAGTAAGTTCTCTGAAGTCCTACTCTCAGAAGCCACAAGTCTTCCCAAGTGTCAACAATGCATCCTTGAAGATTGTATACAAAGTCAGTGTATAGACACTGCAGTGTGCTCCTTTGTGGAGAAGCAAATAAGATTTTTTTTTTTTTTTGGTCTAATTCATCAAAATATCTAAACACACGCATAATTACATATATATTTACATGTATGTACACATACATATAAAGTGTATATGTCAATTGGCTAAACATAAGTCATTGAAAGTAGCTGTTTCCTTGTTGACATGAGGTCAAGAAGAAGATGCCAAAATATAGCCTAGCAAGAGATTTTGGTATGGCAAAACACAAGACACTAGCTATGCAAAACACTTCGAATATGTGTGACATTTCTTAATCCAGACAACCAACCAAAGCAAGATAAATCAATTTCCCTACTGGCAATGTGTAATATCCTTTGTTTTATGCACCGCTAAAAATTTTGTTATTAATGGCTGGGTATGTTCAGCATGCTTGTGAAGAATGTATTTCAATCCCTCTGATGAACGATCTATACATAGACTAAATAGCTTAAGAAAAAAAGAAAAAAAAAAAAGGCGGGGAGGGAGGGGGAAGAAGAGGTCATTACTTGCAACCTCCAGCAGTCAGGAAGAGTTCACTTCCTTTGTACTGTACTTTCTTACTCCCAATATTTAATTTCTGGGTTTAAAAAAAAAAAAAAAAAAATCACAAACATTCTCATGAATGAAAATTCTTTACTTAATTGAAGACTAGTTTGTATGAAGCTTCTTTCTTTCTCCCATATACACCACGATTGAAGCTTCATTTTACCAGTGGGAATATTGAACAGAAATATCACACTGGGCACAATGCACAAATGAAGTTACTCGGTCACTTACACAGAGCACATCAGTGGCGGTATAAACTCACAACTTTGGCACTAGTTCAGCTAAACAGTTAAGCACACATGCAGCATTAGCACAGGCATTTTTGCTCAACTTCTCAGCTCACGCTGATATTCTGTTGTTTTTAGCTAGGAGTCTTGTTACAGTATGTCTCTGAGCAGTTTGGAAGGAGAGAAAACAACGGGGAATGGTGCTGCCTTTGGGTAACCTGCTTTCACAGTACTAGTAAGTAAATGATGTTTGGCAAGATCTGATGTGAAGGAAATGTATTAACTCAAAACAAAAAGCTCCTGTAAAAAAAAAAATCCATATCAACATATTTTGCTGCCTTCAGAGAAAAAAAGAAAAAAACAGGCAGACTGTCTGAACCACAGACTCCCCTCAGTCTCTGAAGCCCACAGACACACACTTTGTACAAATATATGATCTTATATACAGACACACAGATACTCCCCCCCTTCCCCTACTACATTGCTGCCATACTTACTCACAAAGGCGGTATGTAGGCTGTACATAGTAAATACAGACACTATAACGTATCTTGGCACACACAATATTGACTGTTGGCACAGACACACATGAGGATGTGCACATTACTCCTGAAGCCAAGAAGTGAATAACACATGAAGAGGAAGTGAAAAAAAAAAACCAACATATTCTCTTTACATTAATACTACTTGACACTTCCAACAGGACCTCGAGTCCAAGAAACTAAAGCTTTCTCCGAACGCAACGAACGCTGCGTGTCACTCATGTTTTCTTGATAAGCACCTCTAGCTCCATTGCGCAGACAGGAAAGCTGAGGAGCGCGGACATCAGAGTAACTGGTTTCCCTCTCAGTGTAAGCAAGTTAATGGCAGGGCTGGAAATAGAAGATTAGATTCCTAATTCTTCATGCGATCTCATGCCTACAACGCAGCCTGACGTGACGAGCGGAACGCAGCCCTGAAGCACTGTAATGCACAATGGCTACCTCCCGTGTCACAGGACATGCCCAAACAGGTGGCAAACAGCACGGGCAGCGGCAGGAGTGAGTAGGGGGGCGTAGGAATTTTGCGGATGAATTGGCCGGTCCCAGATCCACAAAGCTTCCTTTATTTTGCAATTCCTCCCACTCTGTATCAGCTTCTAGAATGGGTTGAACTGGAAGAGGAAACACCCCCTAAAGGGCTGGGAGAAGCTCAGAGGATCAGGGAGGGGGATGGGGAAGGAAAGCACCCTACATGCAGGGACCGCTTTGCTCATCTCAGCTGCACAGCTTCCCAACATGTCACAAGGACTGTCCTCTGCTCTCTCCCCTCGCACTGCACTGGAACCACCAGTTTCTACTCATCCATTTTTCTTCTCACATGTCCTTACCTAAGTCTTAAATTGTAGAAGATGTGGCATTTGTGGTACCAAGAAGAAATACATATCGCCATGAAAAAAATTGGGTATTAGCAACAGCACCAAGACCTTCAATAAATAGCATTTCCCATCAGCAAAATATGAACAATTTTCTTTTTCTTTTGATCAGTTTTATTCTGTATCACAATTTGCAGGTTGTAAAATACTGTAATATATCTAAATGGGTGTGTAAAATCCTTTATTGACCCACCCCAGTTGATATCAGCAAGTCATTCTTTACCTCAACTCCTTTCCCGTCAAAGATTTTACACACTGCAGGAGCAGACGGGGTAAAACTGCCAGTTCAGCATTTAATGCGATGGCAGAAGCAGTGTGCTGGTAGCAAAGATAATATTAGAAGATCAGGAGTTCAGGTGGAAGACAGTATTTTTCATGGTGAACAATTGCCTTGTTTCTTGAGACACGTTGAAAAGTAATAATTTGCAGTAGATAGTACTTTCAACCAGTCATTCTGCTTTCAGAAGAGGAAAGATTTTTCCCCCTCCTTTTTAGGGATATCTTTCTATGCATGCACCAGCGAGATGGCTGTACATCTAGTGGTGATGGTGGGTGTTATCGAAGTGTGGTGCCTGTACACCTAGTGATATGGAAATGACTTCATCCTGGAGGTAAGGAATGGCTAACTGAGCACGTGAATGCTCCAGCATGGAGCAGGTGCTGATGGTGGGCTACCACGCTACAACACAATTCCCATTTATCGTGGTGGTTCCACAGAGATCAAGGTTGTTCCCCACCCCTGGTATAACATCTAGTCTGTGTACATGTCTGTTTGGGTGTGGGACAAACCATAATTTGGTTACTGAGGCACCAGTTCACCTAAGCCAGAAGAAATCTGCTGCTGAAGTCACTTCATATTGGTGGGTCTCTACAGGACTTGAAAACTAAAACCGAGTAAGCCAGTTATCGTCTAACGCTCCAAACATGACAAACAAACAGTACATGGATGCCAAACTTTGTGAGTGGTTAGTTTATTAAAGTTAATATGCTTGTTCACAAGATGTAAAGTTAAGCGCATGCCTAGGTCTCCGCAGGACCAGGACTAAGCTGATGCATTTCAGTCAAAGCCGAGGGATCAACGTGGGCCACAGCAGAGTTACTGAGATCCAAGGACAATAAAGAGATCTTCTGCTACTTGGGGATCCTCACTAGAGTCAGTGCTCCGGCACCATCAGATGCAGATTTAGCCCAGAAGAACCCTGACACTGGGGGTGAGACCCCCACACAAGAATGTCTATGAAGTCAACGTTGGTTTTAATTTCTTCAGGGCTGGAAATCTGTAGTGTCACAGAGAGCCCCGATGTCCCTTGGTGGAACAGGCGGTTAATTCCACACTACAAGAGGTCTGCTCGGAGACTCAAGGTCAAAAGGGCTCCTAAAAGGATTTTGTCTCGTAAATGCTGAATGTTTAAGTTATGATTAAGTCATGTTTACCCGTTAATTGTGCAGTAAATAAAGCTGCGGCTTTAACCTTCCAGTCATAGCATGGCAGCGTGTTAATTAGGACTGAGAGACTGGCAGCCTGCCAAAGCTATGCTGTATGGGAGGTTGAGAGGTACAATTTGGTTATCAGTTATGTTGACATGTGCTGAACGTTATGTGGTCACACTGCATACCCAACAGATCTAGCGCTGGCTCTCCCGGTTATGAAAGGGCTGCTGTTTGAAATACTTGGCTCTCAGTCAAAGTCTCTGAGTCTGAAGATCAAGAGTTGGTTGGGTTGTGTGTTTTTTGTGTTGTTTTGGGTTTTTTTCTTTTTTTTTTTCTCCCCCCTCTCGTTTCTATTAGTTTTTATAGATCCACTTTCCCACTTAGAGGGGGGTTGCAGAGGGAGAAACAGACTGACTCATATAACAACAGTGCATGAGGCAAGGTTGTGGGGAGAGGGAAAAGAAAGGGTGTAAAGATTTGACTTGCAGCTCTGCATCTATTTACTCTTTTCCCACTATTTCTAACCTCAGACATTTAACAATACTTGGAGCTTAATCCTAAAATGGGACTTGAAACTTTCCCACGGGTTGAACCTCCTTGGATTCTGAAATCTGCACATGAGCCATTGCTAAACATTTACCAAAGCTGTCGACTTTCAAGCTCCCAAGATGTTTCTAGGACATTAAATGGAGATACAGGATAAAGAGATGGAAGGGACAGATAATTAGGAAGTGTGAGGAGGAGAAAGGTGAAAAGCAAAAAGCTGGTTGATCCTAGAAACACTCTTGCAAAAATTCTTCCTAGATAGAAAACAGAAATTCATGCAAACTCTGCATCTCAAATTTCTACCACTCATGCAAGTACCTTGTCTTTGCACCTCTATTCCTTCTCAATAGCACATTTCTTACAAAGTTGTCAGGATACTAACACATCCAATGATCTGTTGCAGTAGTAAGTCAGTTCTTCAGACCCGATTCACCAACCTAACTCCCAAACAACACAATCAAAATCCAAGGAAATTCTGACAGAAAAAGGAAGAGATGTCAGCGGCTGAGAAATTATCTTACGGGGAGAAGTGGATGGATCTTGAAACAATTCAATTTTTTTTTTTTTTTTTTATTTTTTTCTGGTGGTGTAGAAGTTTTTTAAACGAAACCACAGAATCTGAGATATTACAGTCTTGCAAACACAGCTCTAGACTAGAACGCAGGAAATACAGATGTAGTTCTCTCGTTCATTATGTCACTTTCTGGCTGTTGTCCCCCTATTTTTGTCTGCTGGCAGTATTTGTTATAACAATCAATATTTTATTATAAGCTTGTTGAAGAACAGATTCTCTCTATTTTGTTTGCAGAATAAGCACAATTAAAACATTACATCCAACTATAGCAGAGACTGATTTTTCCATAAACATATGGGCTCGTCAGAAAACACAGCTCATCTAATGTTTATTCTCTACTTATATGAAAATAATAGATTTGTTTTCTCATTCTCCAATAATGAATTATTATTATATGTCCATTGTTCGCAGAGTAGTAAATGGGGTTCAAGAAACAAAAAAACCTGTGGATGTAACTTGTTCCAGTACGAAAGCCATCATGTTACTTATAGAGTTTCCACCCAAGACGATTGTCCAGAAACCTATAAAATTTGCACAAAAATGCTCACTATGCCATTCAGATGAGAACATCCCCATTAGGCAGATGGTAATACCAGCAACACCAGAACAACACAGACGTATTTCCAATCCATTCAAAGGGGAAATCAACCAAAGGGAGGTTAAACACGTTGCCTGGTCAAACAGCAGGTTGTTGGCATAGGTTAAATTAGAATAGAAAATTCTATTACGAGCCTTGTATTTATCCTTAATCCACTCAGTTCTGCTGGTGCAGAAATTGCAAACTGCATGCAAGGCAATTACTTTTATGTTTCTCACTTTTTAATCAGACATAATAGGGGCATTTTGTTCTCTTTCAAGATAAAGCTTGAAATCAAGGCCAATCTCTGTTGCTATTGTTTGTCCGTCAAGGATATCATTTTTGGAAGACAAATTCCACGGGCTGTTTTGACAGTGCAAATGACTGTGGGATCCATGCAAAGAATGAAAATCAATTTCTCATTCCCCAAGGGCGTCTCCACACATGGGCATATTAAATTAAAAGGCTTGAAGCCAAAGGTCCCTTTTACTTCATCGTGGTACAACTCTTCTTACTTGAAAGAGATATATTGAAATACCTCACGCTTCCATGCAGTTATACATGAGGGTTGCAGACACAACTTTAATTGGTCCCCAGGACCTTGCTTTGAAGTGATGACTCACAAAGAGTATTTTGTCAAGCCAACTGTGCCGTAAAAATATTAAGTGTGGCTTAAAACAGTAAAGGTTTTATTATCCTGTTCACTTCCTGTCATGAAGCATTGCGTTAAATTGTACTTTTAAGGGATTAATGACCTATTTGCTTCATTCCATGCTGCATTTGTGGTTATAAAAGCTATTAAAAGCCATGTTATCAACACCAGTGTTAATGAAGATATTGGAAAATCAGTCAAGCACAAATATATTCTAATCCATAGTATTAATCCAATTGCCTTTCCCTAAGAGATTTTTTTAGTGTTCCCTGGCGACCCTGCAGCATTGTTGCCATTTTGTGGGCACACTCGAGAAAGTTAAATGCTTGAGAAGGAGAAAACAGGAAAGCAAAATCTGAATCTATGTTATATAAGTCTAAAGCTCTCTCACTTATGAAGGACCATACAGAAGCGTAGAAAATGTCCACATCAAATATCCACAGACAACAAATAGCATGACATGTCATTACCACAGCTGAAAACAAATTCAAAACTATGAGAAACATTCGAGATCTTTGGGTTTGTTGTTTTGAACAGACACCCCGCGTGACTGAAAATTAATCCAATTTATTCAGTAAGAAACAGGTCTGCAAAATAAGCTTTGTAAAACAATGAATTCTTAAAAGTTTTTGTTTATAAATAGAACTGTGTAGATTGATTTCTTTGCTTTTTGGCAAACAGCTTATTCACAGAACTATGCAGTTCTGGGAAGGCTGAAACCATTCATGAAGTTGTGCTGAATTTCACAAATACTTTTGACTAAAAAAGCATAAAATGTAGGAAAGCCGAAGTGTTCTGCACTGACTCTAATTGAAACATTTCAAAGTTTTACTGCAAAACAACCTTTCTCACTTTTAAAAAAGCAGAATTTGATAATGAAAAGAAGTTAAAAGTAAAGCATTTAGGGCAGACCTAAAACTGGATCACATTTTCAGTATCACAACAAACCAAAAACCCTGTTATTTGTACAGCTTAACACTTTTTTTTTTTTTTTTTTTTTTTTTTTTTTTTTTTAGTTATCAAATTGTCAACCATAACAAAACAGCAGCAGACTGCTTCATACTGATACACCGACTGCCATCTCAGTGGATTTCATACCAGGTTGCCACCACCCACAGTAATAAGAAGACTAGGAATTTAGTGCAGTACACATATAAACCAATACACTGATGAGACGTCAGTGAAAAACACTCTATTCAACACCAGCAGAAACTGCACAGCAAAGAAAAGGAGGGTCAGGAATAAAAAATAAAAAATAATTAAAAAAAAAAAAAAAAAGAAAGAAACCCCAAGAAAAGTAGAAACCCAAAAAACCCCCCCCAAAGTTCTGTCTTTTCTTGTACTTCTAGGAGAATAGGTCATTCAGTCATTGACACCTTCCGTATGTGGTGACTTTTATCTCTACACCTTCAAGTGTTTTACTGGGAGAGGGGCTGTCACAAATGGGGGCTCCAACGCTCAGCAATTTTCTTAACCCCACACAGACACTTGGAGAAAGAACCTACACGAGAACCCAGCTCAAGCCAGTTCCCAGTCTGGTCCCTCGTCAATGGACGTATTATCTACACAATGCAGTTTTTAACATCTTATATGAAAGACCCATACATATTAAGACGCATGGCACTCAATTTATTTACCTCAGAAAGGTGAAGAGATTAAAAAATTCTGACTAGTGAGTAATTTGTGCCAAAGTAAGGAAATAAATGTGAGCTTTTCTTCCTTCTAGGTTATCTTGTTATTTTTACTGACAGCGTGCACAGTTACTGACCGAAGAAAATTTGAATGTGACTCTGCAAAACACTGAAATACATTTGAAGACATCTGCTCTCACAAGCTGAATTGTAAAAGGGGCCATCTCTAACAGAAAGTGTGTTATTTAGTAGATCATTGCTTATGCATTGCAAATTAGGTGAGTCCTTTCTTCACCGTTTCATTGTAAAAGCATTAGAGTTGCAGAGAAACTTGTGACACGTTTTCTTCGTGTCGGGATTGAGAAAACAAGCAGGAGCCAGTGTCACTGGTGTCGCTCCTGTGAATGAGCAGGGCAGGGGGCACACTCTGCCCTTTGGGACACCAAAAGCTGTGAGAAACAGAGGTTTCTCTGCCTCCAGTTTGGCACACAACCCAGCCATCCCAACATGAGTAAAAGCTGACCTAGAAGACGCAGCGGTCAATGAAAGTCTCTTCTCCTCTGGGCAATTAAAGCCTCTGCTCCTCTGCTCTGATTTCCTCTATTCTTCACTCTTTCCTTTTGGGAGGTTTCCGTAAGATATATTATCTTTCAGCATAAGTGACATTCGTCTCTCAAAAGAGAAGAAAAACACGTAGGTAGTCCCCAACAATCCTTTTATTTTAACAGAATGGCTCCATCAGACATAAGATCTACAAGCCAAAGCCATTGCAGTGAACCAGGAAAGGCTTGCAAACTCTTGGCTTTATGTAGGTGTCTGATTTTACTCTACAAGTAAGGCAGAGGCTACTTAAGAATGCCTGCACAGGCTCAAAACTTTGTTTAACATTCCATTAGCACAAAAAAAAAAAAAAAAAAAAAAAAAAAAAAAAAAAAAAAAAAAAAAAGTGAGGAGCATTTTCAAAACTATTTCCAAGGTTAACATGTCCAAGGTGGTGCAATTTATCAGCTGCGTGTGGCTTCAGAACGGGTTGATACCCGAGTAGTATTAGAAGCGTAGGTACATCAACTGAACTGGTTCCTTGCTTTTTGCACTTCCCTTTTATTTCTCTGATTCTTCTCCTCTTTTAATCTCTTTTTTAACACCCTCTCTCCTTTTTTTCTGATTCCCTTTGGTAATTAAAGATCACTGCGCATCTATTTCTCCCTCCTTTCTGAACAGTCGTTGTGCCTTCTTACTGCATATTTTAGCACACAGAAAGAAAAAAAAAAAAAATCTATAGTTTCCTCAGACCAAGAAGTTTGGGATATGCAGATTGTCCGTCATGCAATCGTATCCTTAGGAAGCACTGACTGCCAAAGAGCAGCAGCCTTCAGTAGACAGCACAGTTAACTGCACATTGAACACACAGACGCCATACCCATTCCTAAAGCTTGGATGCAGACCATCCATCGAGCGATACCAAATGTTATTGATGCAAATGTTGATACAGGTTGACAGTAATTTGCCAGAAGTATTGGCTCTGTATAATTTGAGTTGACTGTACACAACTCTGAAAACTATTGGAAACAGAAAACTGTATATACATTACAGGTTTCAAACAAAGCCAAAAGTTTATCAGGGAATGCTCTGCATTAAGGAGCTTTCAGCGATGTTAAAGAAAGGCTTTTGTCTCAAATTTCTAGGGAGAAACTGGGGATTTTTTTTTTATAAGTTGTTTTCTCTAAATTTTATATGTTCTATCCCTGAAAATCCCAAATGACCATGAATTCTAAAGCTTTCGATCGATACAGAGGTGGTGAGAAAGACAAAAATTACATGCCCACAGCCTTGCACACACTTTGGGAAATGCATATAGAGCATAAGCTATAGCACTAAAAAAAAATCCATACCAGATCAGCTCATCTAGTGTCAATGAAACTAAAGCACATCAAGATTTATTATTTGATTAAAAGCACCCGGGGAGCAAATGCTTGTATCTAATATTACATTTCTCAATTACTCCGATATACTTGATATTTATAAAAATGAAATAATTCTACATGCAGGGAGAATAGAGGTAAATATAGGCTAATATAATACCAGCTGTTGATTCTGATTGACAGCTGTGAAGTAAGGCCACATATGGTGGTTGAAGTTTAAAAGGATTTTAAAATTAGAAGTAGCATTTCTGAGCCTAGTGCTGAAAAACCCTGACATTTGCAGTGCTGGGAGCAGGCTGTGAGAGGGATTTCTATCCTGGTTTCCCACCCAGAAGAATATATTTACTGTTCAAACATTTTGAGGCAGGCACCCATGGAAATCAACGGGAACTCTGCCATTGGTTTTAATGGGAGCAGAATCTGTCCCTATGTGTAAATATGCAGCAATATTTTTTTTCCTCTGACTGTTAAAAACCACCATCACAACTGGATGGAACCTGGTTTTAAACACTCAGACATGGGGCCTCTTTACCGCAGGAGTCTCCAACGATGTCCATCCTTAACACCACACCAGCTGCCAGCTGAAGGCTCTGAAATGCTGATTTTAATCAAAATCTTTCCTTTCAAATCTAGCTTACAGTTTACTCATAGCGCAAAAGTGCTTCTCAGCACTGGAATTTTCAGGATGCGATGCTGAGCCAAATACTGCAGGCACAGCTTGCTCATAAGACAGCAATCTTGTGGCCCACCTTGGAGGCTGTAATAGGGCTACTGTACTCAGCCTCCCACCCTTGGTGAAGCCCACTAATAACATCTGTTTTATAGCATTCACTCCTGCAACCTGCTAGTTCCTTGGCTCTACTGCTGTCATAGAGAGGATGTGCTTTACTATGCTGCAGGTCTGGTGGAAAGTTGTCAGACTTCAAGCCAAATGTAAAAGCAGCCAGTGCTGAATAAATGACTTGAAGTGCTTTCTCCAGGGACCCCTTCCAGGTCCCAGATAGGCAGATTTGGCCAGTGTTTGTAGACAGTCTTGCTCAGAGGCAAATTAAAAATCAAAATACAGACACCGTTTGAAAAACATCGAAAGCTAGACTCAAACATCCACCATGTATTAAGACATTCTTATATAAAAATAACCACAGGGTTGCAAATTCATACTTTCCTACTTGGTGAGACCAACTGCAACCAGGAATAAACCTGGAAATGTGTGGGGCAGACTGCGGCACTGCCTGCAGAGAAAGCATAAAACTGGAGGTGGAAAGCTGGAGCGAGAAAAACAAGACACTGTGAGCCAGGCAACTGAATCTGAGCAGTGGGTGGCACATGGGGTAGGACCCTCACCTGCACCAGCGCTGCCCGTGGGAGCTGCCCCACTCCAGGGAAGCAGAGCAGGACACTGGCCAATTAAGAACCCAGGCTTTAACGGGGTGAGTCCGTCGCATACTCAATACAGAATCACAGAATCCTTCAGGTTGGAAAAACCCCTCGGGATCATCGAGTCCAACCCTCAGCCCGATTCTACAAAGTTCTCCCCTACCCCACATCCCCCCACAGCTCATCCCAACGGCCCTGAAACCCCCCAGGGATGGGGACTGCCCCCTCCCTGGGCAGCCTGTTCCACTCTCGGACCACTCTTGCTGGGAAACATTTTTCCCTCCCGCCCAGCCTGACCCTCCCCTGGGGCAGTTTTCAGCCGTTCGCTCTTGTCCTGTCCCTGATCCCCTGAGAGCAGAGCCCAGCCCCAGCCTCTCTGCAATGTCCTGTCAGGTAGTTGTAGAAAGTGATGAGGTCTCCCCTCAGCCTTCTCCTCCTCAAACTATACAGTCCCTCACGACACAAACTAAGCGCACTCCTCACTGTGACTGAAGCCCCCAGTGCAGTTTAGGAAGCTGGTTACCAGCCCTCGGTACCACGACAGCAGTATCCTGGTTCCTCTGCATGGGGGTGAGAACTGTGAGGGGAAGGTTTGCCAGCAAACAGGCAGGATCCCCAGACTCGGGTCAAGAGCAGACACAAGGTAGAGCTTCACCACACAGTCCCAACCGATAGGACGAAGATCTCCAATGGCCGTGTGGTTTGACAGGAGGGACAAACACTTTTTGTTCCAACTGGGAGCCGTTAGCAAATGTCAGCTCTCTTATTTTGTTATTGTTTTGTTTGTACATCCAGAGCATTAAGAAAGTCCACAATCCCACTGGCAGGCTTGGCTGCATGAACGGTTGTGTTGACACAACCAAGGGGACAGGGCACCACGGAATGAGTACAGAGGAGTTCTAAGGTGGGAAAAGTGGGGAGGTAAAAAAATTTCAAGCCAGTTTTGCTGCCAGACTTTATCTCAGAGAGCCACAACCTCTGACAAAACTAACTAACCACCTTGCAAATCATCAACCCCTTCACATGCCCCTTTTTCTTAGCAGACTTTAAGATTCTCTGAGTGGGTTTATAGTGTGGCTACATGTGATTTATCGGCACAACCGAGCGGGGAGGGCGCTGTGGCAGAGGCAGGAACGTGCGATGAGGGTTGTAAGCCAGGACTGACACCAGAATCTCAATACTGTCAGACCACAGGCTGTGGCTGCACACACATGATTTTGGCAGCAACCTTGACCACACTCCCAAGCACCCAGTTGTGCCCCAGCGTCACACCCTGTCTTATGCTGGCAGCCAGGCACTTTCCAAACCTGAACTGACTCATGACACCGTGAGAATGGTGGCAGTCGGGGATGACTTCAAAGCAACCACGCAATCCTTACTGCAGAAGCACATTTATAGCTATCCCTTTCCACAACACAGAAAGATATATATCATAGCATGTATCTCCATGAACCCAGGGCCTGGGGTTTTGCTCTTGGCCCACTGGGAATGCTTTCAAATCATACAGCATCAGACAGAAGAAGGGCTGGAGGCAAAAGCAGAATAAACTTAAAAGTTAAACAGAGTGTGACCATGCGTATGTGTGTTATTATTGTGTCTTACTGGAGTGCTGTTATTGCAAGCCTATAATGACATCATGATAAAACCGCAGGCAAACGCATCATATTTTTGTAAGTGATCTCTAGTCTCTGGAATATTTTGACTGGAGGGGAAAACAAAGTCAATCTCCCATCTTCCACAGCTAACAAGAACTGACCTTCTCTGAATTTCCTTTGACTGTGCAGTCCAGTCGTAAACATGTTTCATGCAACGTGTGTATCTTTAGTTGAGGAAAATCAGAGTCCTCCCTTTAAATATGAGAGGTGAAATGGAAACGTAGGACAGGGAGAAGGGACGCACAGTTAAACCCAGGAGACGGTCACAGAACTGCTAACACAAGTGCCAAAAATGCCGATAACGTATTGCCCTGGGAACATGGGATTTGAGAGGCCAGGTCATACCCTGTTCAGCAAATCTGCACCTTCCAGCCCTGTTGGTGCGTTTTAGTGCAGTTTGGCTCTCTCCTTAAACAGGGAATTATTACCGGTACTCAAAAATCTAAGAAAAGAGATTTCCATCATGATCAAGAGCTGCATAAACACACAATTAAAATAAGCCTCCACTCATCGAAGCTTTCCATTTCATACAAATAATCTTTTAACAGAGTCCAACGCATGTATTTATTCTAGATAACAGATGCACCACTATTGCAAAAGCAGGTTGTGCCCTTGGTATAGCACTTAGTATAGCAGCACCTAGCAACATCTTCTCCCCCCAACCATGGGGAAGTCTACATCTGTGTCGGAACAGGTTAGATATCTACTTAAATATTTGCTAAAGGAAATGTATTATGTGATAAATGTTTACAGAATATGCTTCTCGAAAGCAGTACACTAAAATTGTGGAATAAGTGCATCAGATTTATCCTAGGTGTGTAAGTTTTACTTTTTGAAATCTGCTAAAACAGTGCAAAGGATGAAAGTTTTAAAACATTTATAACATTTATAACATTTATAACATTTGACAAATAGGAGTTTTTGTCAAAACTGCATATGGGAATTGTAAGT
The DNA here is from genome assembly GCF_003259725.1 of Athene cunicularia. NCBI lineage: Eukaryota > Metazoa > Chordata > Aves > Strigiformes > Strigidae > Athene > Athene cunicularia. Next base: position 24,659,256 of record NW_020799092.1, read on the forward strand.
TTGTGTGGGGCATCATTAAGAAGCCACTACATCCATCTTACCTAGGGTGTAGATCCATATCAAATTTGAGAATTTATAATTTTTATCTTTCAAATTATTAATAACATCAAATTTTCGTTTCTCTGTGTTTTTAAGTGCTGGAAGTGTTACGTTTGTGATTAGGCATTCAAAATCAGCTGGAGTGAGAGGGACTAAGTGGAAACAGATCTCTTTTAGATTAAACTTCCCATAAAATTGAAGGAAAAGCTTTGCAGGGATAACAGTGTAAGAAAGATTTTTTGGAGCAAGGGCCTGGATGAGTATGTAAACTCGTTTATACACACACACACAGAGACCAAATGCAGTGAAACCACAACCTTCCTCCAGATACTCACCAGCTGGACAGCTGAAGATATCCCAGACTCCGACACAAAAGGCACTGTGGTGCCATGGCCAAGCAGAGCTGGTTGAAACGCCTGCAGAAAAGGGAGCTTTCACTCCTAACTTCACCGGGCTGCTTCTACCGAGGCAGATTAATTCCTATCTGAGCCTGCTGAGTAACATTTCTTCATACCAAAAAACCCTGAACGCTATACAACCAATTTGACCCAGCACAGATTAAACTGTCGACTACCTGGAACAAGTCCACTGTGAAACACTTACAGGGTTACAGGAAAGGAAATACATCTTTGCCTCCCCATCCAGCCACCTCTTACTGCTTTTATAAAACGCTCTGTGGTGCAAATCAATATGATTCAGCCTGAGACTTCTGTTGTGGGTACTCTGTGCTGGCTCCTTATTCATACAGCTCATCTGCAAACCATGGAGACCTGCGACGGCAAAGCCTGGGACATGGCTTTTCTGAGGTCACCAAAAAATACTCTGCAATATTCTACAAACTTGCCAGGTCTTTGTAGCAAACTATCAGCTAAATATTTTTCAAAGTTGTTGGAAGTTCTGGGATTCCATCAATGTCATAACACACGACATCAAAACTGATTATTTGTTCTGCAGACTTGAGTTGCAAATTAGGAGATTATTCCTACCAACAGAATGGCAGTTTTAAGTGAATAATGCTAAAAAGTGCAGTGAAGAACTCCGGATCCTAAATATTCCCTAACAACTACTGCTGTGAGGCAATAATGGAGAGAGAGAAGTGCAAGGCTGCCCCCTCTTCCCAAAATCATCTGTAACATGCGAGGAATTTCCCTGCCACACAAAACACAAGAGATGGGAGAGGAAACGGGAAGGTGGAAAAAAAAAATAGAAAAGATATCTCAGCATTTGATAAAACAAATTCTGGCTCAAAGGAAGTTCAAAAATAGGTGGATGGGTAGACAGACACCTGCACAAAAGCAGTGTGCATCCAAAAGCAAAAGTCTGATTATCACTTCGTTGTAGAGACCTTTTATTTCCAGCTACTTCTGCTTCTCTGTCTCTTCCTTTGGGTACGCCCCCCCTCTCTTGGTTAGCTTAATGCTTAACTAAATCAATGCTGAGTAGTTTTCCTGCGTCATCCTCTTCTTGTTTGCCGATTACTGTTCAATAGCTCTCAATGGACGGTACAAACACAATGTATTCTGCAGTCTCTTATCTAGAATACATTGCACAAAGACTGTGGAGATTTGAACTGGAAGAACTGCACTTCCACACTGGAAGTGAGGCAAGTGCCTCACCATTTCTGTCCAGATAACACGGCTTGAGGGAAGGCTACCCAATGTCATTTGTTCCGCTGAGCAAATAGCGCTTCCAAAGTTGCAAACCATTCAAAAGAGGAAGATACAGAAAGCTGCTTAGTAAAATTTACAGAAATGGCTCAGAGCCATCGCCTATAACCTCTATATGCCTAATTAGAAACCCTTTCAGAAGGCACTTAAGCACTGAACTTAACAAAACATCACAGTCTGTTCTGAAGTGCCTGGAAATTAATGTTTAAGGCATTGTAGACCATGCTGAAAAACCTTTGCCCCTTTTTTTTCTCTCCATCTGCTGAGCTGCCACTGCCCTACGTACCTGTGGACACTGCAGTTATCAGCGTACTTTGCACCCCAGTTCACACTTTCATTGCACCAGGACTTCTTCTTGACCTTCGCCTTCCTTTACTTTTAAAGCACACGTGCATTTCGATTCTGATAAAGAGACAGGTAGATTTGAGTATTACTAAGCACAGTCCCTGTTTGCTACAGAAGGTGGAACTCAAATCCCAAACTGGCTGCCATCTGAAGAAAATCTTGAACTTCTGTTAAGACCTCCCACAGAAATCAGGAAAGAATTAATGGGCTGCTGAGTTCCTAATACGTCCCACCCTACGGCACCTGAAGGAAGTAGGTGTTAGACTGGCAGGGAAGAGCTTGACAGGTTGAGTACCCTGCTATTAATGGTGACTAACTGAGAGGCCTGAAGCCAAGGGAGACGTTCCCAATTAAAGTCTCCCTTCGGTGAAGAAGGTCTGGCAGAAAACGAGTGATCTTGCTGACTTAAGGGTCCCTGATCCCCAGTGGGATATAAGTATTTGTTTTTTGGGGGTTTTTTTGACTTCTATTGACCACAGGAGGGGTGAGGAGTCCTCTGAGTGCTGGGCTCAGAAGGGGTGAAAGAATTTATGTTCCTGTATGTTTATGTTGGACTTCAGGGGCCACATAGTGGAACTTTTTATACAACACAGCTGGCAGAAGACGATGACTCTGATTTGAAGGTGTTGAAGGGTAGTCGGATCAACCAAAAATCCAGAAGGAAACAACCCGAGTTACTGTTACATTATACTGCTTGGAAAGGGGATGTTCTAGGGGCATTATGGCCACACTGGTCAACAACAATCACTCCTCAAAGTCACAGATAGTCTTTACAACTAGTCTTGAACAGTTGGGTCAACCTGCTCTGACCAGCTGCCCTAGTGAAACCGTGGTGCCAGTAAAGCCATGCCCTGTTCCCCACAGACAGGTACAATTATACCAGCTGATGGACAGAGGGACACTGTTGTTTCATGAGCTGCTTTGCAAATACTCTGAGGACACAGCATTAACAAGATTCCTTTGAATACTCTAGGAGCTGAAACAGATCTAGAGAAAAAAACAAGGAAATTAATAGATAGGAAATGCAATCTTGAACATCCTGATTTGGGGGCGTTATATGTAGGCAGCTTGGGGTAAATATTTTATTTTCTGAAAAAAAACACAGTTTGATTATCCCAAATAGAGCCTGATAAAAATTCTGTGGCTTAAGCAAATAATAAAAACTAGTTACACATACAAACTGAAGGGAGAAGTGACTATGTCTACTGGGAAATTTGCCAAGACATAAGAGATTTGGGTTCAAAGGCCATCCTCTTCCTGAAGGATTTCAACTCATTATTTCGGACACACCCTAATCTTCTTATAAAGGTGCAGCATTGATCTGGTTTTCTCTAAAACAGTTCCTGGAGATGTTGCACCTTGCATGGAATATCAGCCAAAGTTCCAAACCTCATGCAAACAAATCTATGGTATTTGAATATATCGACAATGTAAAACAGGAATGATGCCTGCCTGTTCCATGTGGTCGTACTCTGCATTTTCACAGAATCACAGAATCATCGAGGCTGGAAAAGCCCTTGAAGCTCCTCCAGTCCAACCATGAACCTCACCCTGACCGTTCCCAACTCCCCCAGATCCTTCAGCGCTATTTTGTTGGATACAGCATTACTACAGATAGTGAGAGAAGGATCCAAATGCCTATATACAAGATTAATATTTTTTTTTGAGGGGACATTGAGGAAACAAACAAAAATCTCGTAGCGCCATGATCTAAAGTAAAACATTTCAACCTCCCATACTACGTTTCCTGGTGCAAGAAAATGTAGACTAGAACAGACAACAGTGCTTTGCTGTTCAGTCATGAAGTATCAGCAATGTTTTCTCAGTGACTCCCCAACAGCATAATTACAGAGGTGTTCACCTTCTTCCCAGATATTCTTAGGAAAACATTATTCTCCTGACTACTTTAGAGCCAATATATTTGAAAGACTTGTGTTAACAGAGATGGACAACTTCGCATTGAAACTCAAAGTAAAAACACAGATGGGGCATATCAGAGATCACAGTGTAACAAGATTCTCCAAGTCTTCAGTCTATGCCTCTTCTTTCATCAGCCAATTGCAGAGTTAACATCTCTTCAGATTCTTTCAGAATTATCTAATTCACTGAAATATGTGCCTAATTCAAAGCCGGTTCTTTTTATTAACATCAAAAGGCTTTGGATCAGGCCCTATTAAAAAAAAAAAAAAAAAAAAAAAACCACATGCCTATTGTTCATTTGCTATTAGGTACACAATAGGCCTTCTGTGATTCCTCTCCCTGCCTCACCTATCATTATACATACGTTAGCAGATAACATGTCATTAAAGAGTCATAAATGTCAGTCAGAGAGTCATCCAGAAAAGCTGAAGGAAGGCGTCTTGGTCTGCCAAGTAGTAGTTCTGATAAGGGATCACCTGCCCAAGCAGTGCATTCCTACCTCACCACTAACATTTTCTTTCAAATACACAGATGCCTTGCCGCAAATTATTGTGGTTGAAAGGGTTTGAGTTGCAGGGGGAGAGATGGGAAGAGGGAAAAAGGAGTTGTTATTTTAAAACCTTTTAAAACTTCTGCCTGGTTCTGCATTTGAAAATTGCTTATGCCTGGAGGTTAGAGTATGGCTGTTCCTAAGCATCTGTTTTCTGACTTTATCTCCATCCCTACCACCCAAAATCATGTTTTTACGGGCTTCAGAGCAGTTATCATCAATCGATAATTTACAACTGCAAAATACACATTCTCAAATGACTCAGTGCTGGTCTTCACAGTAAATCAAGACCCTACCAGTAAAAGGGCAAAATTTCCCTTACAACCAACTAAAAGGGCAATACAGTGTGATCCTGGATATACATAATATTCCTAGTAGAAAAAAAAAAATTGAAATAACAATATCCAAAGATGAAAACAGAGCCCTTCTAACATCACCTCCCAAACCACTATTCAGTTACAAGTGTTTTAACCTCAGTGAATAATGTAAATCTTGAAATTAGTCTTAAGTTCCAAAGACTAAGTAATGCCACTTCTTTCAGACCTTGCGTGCTGAAGTTGCATCCTTGAAGAGCTGAAGATAAGATTTCCCTACCCTTACACTGTGTAAATCCCTTATATTGTGAATACTCACCAAGTAGAAGAAAGTACTCAAAATTCTACAAAATCTTTTTTTCAAAGCGTGAGCAATAAAAGCAAACCAGAAAGTTTATAGGCCAAGTCATTTTGAAGATGCAAGAACTGAAAATTAGCTAGGTTCTTTGAAGGAGTGGTTTAGGTTTTTCTAATTCTAGAAGGTGAATGGAGAAAAAAGATACCTTGCCTTGGAAAACATCTGAGGAAAAAACAGCACACAGAAACATGGATGGATCTGTCCGTTCTTGGATAACTCGATGGGGTCTTACAAAGGGGAGGAATGGGAAGATCAAAACCTACACGGCAGTTAATTTTAATTTTGAAGTGTAATATTCCCAGGAATTCCCTACAGTAGGGGGTCTTTATTACTTGACTTGCACTCGTTCACAGGAATCTTGAACAAGAAGGGTCGGGTATAACTCCAAAAGAGGCAGGCAGCTTCCAGCATAGAGAAGGTTGACAGTTGCATCAGAAATCTGATTTCTGCAGTGATTTGTGGACTGACAAATCTCATGTCAACGTTGAGTCACTGTAAGTAGAGCAGTGTGTTAAAGGTTTGTCCTGGGAAAGGAATTTGGGACTTGCAGTACAACATATGCTATTATATGATCAGCTCAGCCTCATCCAAGAGTGCTACCAGTCTGGGGTGCTCAGAGAGGATAATATCGTGATCAGGGCTAATATGGGGCAGCGTTACAGCAGCATGTTGGCAGAAAAAATGACAGAGCTGTAGCTGAGTAAAATCTTCAGAGACAGAAGACAGTGAGTCAGAGTCAACTACTTTAATTTCTGAAAATTATTTATAAAGGGTGTCTTATCACAAGGCACACCCTTAAAAACATCTGGAAAATATCAGAGAGTGGCGAATCAACAACGGATCAAATAATCATAAATTACAACTGAAAAATGGAGTGAGGGAAGGAGGATTCAGAGAGCTTGTATTCACTGCTGAATCTTAAAAAATGGTATAAGTACCAACAAACAGGTTTGTTGGTATTTATACAAACACGTATTTATACAAATAAACATCTTTGCTCAGGTGCTGAACATCTTTCTCTCCAGGTGAAGCATATATGAGTTGAAAATGCACAGCACATCATATAAATGGATACACTAAGACTGGACACTCTCTGATCTGCCTTCCACTAGAAAAATACAGTAATTGCAGTGATTCCTCTTCTTTATAAGAGACAGCTTGTATTTCAGAAATTAAACATGTTTCACTCTTCTAATTACAATTAAAAAAAAAAAAAAGAAACGTTAGAAAATACTGATATTCATAGGACATAAGAACATATACTTACTGGTAATGTCAATATTTTAGAAAACAATCCACATACTATATATAATTGGGATAGCAATTCTAAAGCTGTGAATGCATGATCTCTATCATTTCACAAAATCCAGACTCCTTTTCCAAACTCCACTCTCCTTTTTTTGGGGAAAAACAAAACAAAACAAAACAAAACAAAACAAAACAAAACAAAACAAAACAAAACAAACAGAGATTACACTAAAATAGGCTCTAAAGTGATTAGATAGAAAACATACTCAGAATGGCAGTGTTAATATTGCAAACTCGTTTAAACTTTCTGTATCTTACAGTATTTGTTCTGGTGCCTTCAGACTTACTGTGGGGATGGGGAGCCACCCTTTGGTCATTATTGTAAATGCAAAATCAATATAATGTACCACAGATGCCGACAGTTTCTGCCCTCTGAGAAGGGCTCTTGGTAACCACCTATAAATTCATTCATCATACTGACAGATACTCCCAGGATCATCTCTGGTTTAACACCATTTACAGTCTCTATCTTACCTTACAGGGACGATAAGGATGAGTAACCCCTGCTTGCGTAGGGCTTTGAGTATTTTACGTGTTAAATGTTGTCATTACACTCTGTGCCCTCCGTTCTCTATCACGTTACTGACGCAGACCAATTTCCACAGACCAAATGTCTGCGGCATCATTTCTCACCAAAATGAGGATTAAATGAAACAAAACATTTGTAGCTTCGTAGGCTTCTCCTCTAAGAGGCCAAAACTCAATAAATGCAAAAATCCAACCTGAATTCCAAAATTCTTTTTCATCATGGTGTCGGCAGTCACAGATCAGTGTGGAAAGCACAGAAAGAAAAGACCAACTGCTACCATATAATTTCAGCAAAGCAGGCTGGACGCTGATGCAGAAAGGCAATATCCTCAAAGAATGGAAAACACAGATATTAGCCCAGGAAAGGTCAAGCGACAGGACAGAAAGGGAAACCTGCGGAAACCGGCCAGTGAGATTAAAGTTAAGCCCCACACAACTCTTATTTCACATTGAAATCCACAAACCATTCCCAGAAAGGAAGAAACTATTATGCTCTCTCTTAGCCTTGATGTGAGCAACCTTCTTATACGCTTCTCTATTTTATGACAAGAGACAAAGTTCCCAGACTTTTCCATTTACTCCTCCCTCAGAACTTTGGAGGCTGTTGCTTTTTCTTTTGACTTGGGATCATCTTCTACCATAGTCACCTTTTGCTGCTCAGTGTCAAGTGGAATCAGTCCACGAGACAAAGAAGATGAATAGTGGATCTGTAGGCACTGGATAACCCAGACACAGCAGGAAAGTAGCAGTTTTGAATTTGGATACAGACTCAAGAACACCAAGACCAAGAAACTTAAATCAACTGTAAGGTACAAAAAAAAAAAAGAGAGAGAAACAAAAAGACTGGAAGTAGCCATCAGTTCAAAATATACAAGTAATTAGCAGAGACCACAATGAGATTGCTAGCTGCCTTCTATCCTGAAGTGGTCTGAATATGTCCTTCTTCACATGCACTTCTTTACATGCTTCACATGTAAGACTTCTTCACAAGATGTCTTGCAAACACTACCCTACCACACCAGACAAAGCATTTGTGTTCCCACAAGATGAACATTCCTACTCACGTGTTACATTTGGGGAGCAAGAAGGTGGAGTGATCTCTCCAAGTCCACACGGTAAGTTAGAAGTAACATCAGGATAACATCAGAATTTCCAGTTTATTGGACTGCAAGGCCCCTTGATCCACACTTGTACCACTGTCATTCAAAAGAAACTTACTTGTCCTTAAGTTAAGGACCTTTTCCCTCCCACCACCAGAGAAAAGAGAGCACGCTGAATCACTGAACAACAGTTCCATTGGCTAAAAAGCAGCTTTTAAATTATTGTTAGTGACTCTCAACCAGTTTTCCTTGCCCCAAAGGGCAGAAGCTGCCCAACAGTGCCTTATGTGAAACATTAAAGTGATAGAAAGAAAATGAAAAGGGCATGAGAGAGTCATTACAGTGTTTGGGCTTTTTCCTGGGGTGTGAGGGCCACCCACATTGCATATTTTTCTGTAATGAATTTTGTTTTAAAAATTTCTATTTATTTCAGCCTGTAGTAATACAGTCCAGTTAGATTATTACCGTCTGGTGCTACCACTAAATTCAACACTGGTTTTGATTTGTGATTGTAGTGCTGTGAGAAGTCAGTATATGAGATTCCACCGTGGACTGACAAAAGGGCCTGACTGTATTTATGGTCTGAGCCATCTTTCTCTTCTCTGTTTGAGCAGGTTTTCCAGATTTTCACGGTGGCCACTTGGATCACTGGAAGCTGAAACCAACACGTAGATAAACCCAGTGTGCAAAGGCCCCCTGTGAAAAAAGAGTAATCACACCTAAAAGATGATGTTGTCTCGTTTTGGAATTACAGCTGCACTAAGAAATTAATAGGTTTGGAAGGGCTTGATTAGCTATACCACACTGCAAACCTGAGAGTGACAGGTTTTCACAGTTAAGTCTGTGGCAAGAGAACACCACAACTCAGATGTGACTTCTTCCACCAGTTTCGATCTGAGTTGACTTATGGATGACTGTAGGGCACTGAATCTGGAACCGAAAAGAAACAAAGGAAAGCAAATAAAATAATGTGACTGAGAGAATTTATCACCAGACAGTGACACTGCTTATATTTATTCTAAAACACTTCCAAAAGAAGACTCTTATGAAAGCCACCTTATTCCTCATGCAGAAGAGCCACTGTTTGGGCTGATAGTGCTGTCAAAACACAGCAGGTGCTCAGTGCATTGTGTTTTCAAAGGCATAAACACAAACACATAGAGGTGGACTTAACTAATTAAATTCATGCATACAGCTGAATGGTAGACACTACTTTGGGCCAAAGCATAACATATTCTGTCAGGCTGAGAATATTTCACCCAAAAGGTAAATCTTGGGCATTCAAAATACTTTGCTTCATGTCCAGCCGTATCTGAAAAGTGTTCAAACCCAAATGCCTTCACTCTGGATGAATTTTCTGGGATTTTCTGTTTGGGTTGCTATGCACGATTGGAAGCACCAAAATTATGCACCTAATGACTGAATGTGCGAGCAGTCATTGGCACTTCAAGTCTCATGGCTCTTTTAGTCAGCCCTGATTTCATTCAAAACCAGGGAAAAGCAGGGAGTTAAAAGGACCTTGAGGGAACCGCTGATGCCTCCTCCTCCTCCTCTGTACAACAGGCATCCATCTACAAAAGAAGATTCAGATTCCTGAATTCCAATGAAGAAAAAAAGAGACATCTCCACATATTTGGAACCTGTTCATGTGAATTAAATCTCCTGTCTTCTCAGGTGGAGAAAAAGCTGGTACAGAACCAGCATCCCTGCAATGTGTTTTGCACATGTCTAACCCGGCTACCTCTTCTCTAAAGACAGCTGCAGTGAAACCTTCCCATGGTGACCAAGACCTTCTCCTTTACTTGACACACATTTCATACCTGGGCAGGTGCCTTCAGAAAACATGTATGAACTTGCCAGCTACAAAAAGAAAAGGGGCCAATCATCACTACAGTTCTCTCAGGCAATAGGCAGGAACTGGTAGAAGCTCCCAGAGTATCTATTCCTGAATCCTCACAAAGGAGCATTTCTCTCACAGTGCTCTTTGTAGAGTCTAACAGGTTTGGGCAGGAAGCTTCAGGTAATCTCTGTCGAGCTCCTGGTAACACAAGAAAGAGCCAACATTCATGTGCACCTGATTTGGGTGGTGTTGACAGGAGGTCATTTACACAAATCAACCCTCCTGTACCAAGAGATGGATGTCCTGGATGGCTGTTATCAGGCAGGATGGGCCTGGTGCAGAGTCACCATTGCATGTGCTCATGGACATTTTCCTAACGTGCATCATGTTGCCAATTATAATTTGATCATTAAGACTCAGTACTACAGAATACAGCCCGGTAACTAAAACTTAGAACCTTTCTGAAGATGAGCAAACTTGTCCATTTGAATTTAGAGCCTATTTGCTTCTGTCTTAACCGTAGCAATAAATGCAATCAACTTCCATTAAAGGAGAATCTAGTATCCAACCAGCAACCATAAGCCTCTGGGAAACTCCTCCCCGTCCCTGGAAAAGCATTTCACTACAAAGAGTTCAGGGGAAGTTCTCATTTCTTGATGGCACCTCAATTGCTGGCACCTTTGAGAATCTCACTTCTTACCGTAGAAGAGATATAAATGCGATAGTAGAAACAATTTTTAACATTGTACATTTGACAGAACATAATTTGAGTAAAAACTGTATTTTAAAAGAAATCATTGGCTTTATGATTTTTATTATACTTATTATTCACTTTATTTCATTATTTCCACTTTTACCATGTACACTTCTTGCTCATCTTCTACACTGTCTATTAAGATGGAGAAAAAAACTAGACCGATCACTTTTGCCTTTGGAACTCCTTTATCAGGTACCAAGCACCATAAATTGTTTATGTTTGAACTGCAAACAATACTTGGTGAAGTTTTAATCAAAAACAATAAAATTTTTAAACTGAAATCTTAAAACTGTTTTTGGAAGCATTTCTCTTAATATTGGATTTTGCAACTTTTTAAAATAACTGAATCAGTATTTTATGCCTACGTTCCGCAAACACATTACATTCTGAAAATGGAATTCTTTAGAGGGAGCAATATTTCTTCCAAGAATGATTAATGAGCTGAAAAGAAATACCTGATGCTGTTACAGTTCTCGTACATCAGGCAAATACATAGAACAGATCAGCATGTTTTGTCCAAAGGCTGGAAAGCGTCTTAGTGACTCCCAACTGTCTGTAAATATATTATACTTAAGGAAAACACGGTGCTCCAAGCTTGTAGATAGAGTAATATCCCTACTCAGTATATAGACTCCATCATTGTGGAGAGTGCAAGTCAAGTTAAGACCCGATTTTGATGTGTTCTCTTTGAGGTAGAGCCATTCTTTGGTAGCAATGTTGTAAGACTGCACAGTTAACACGTCCTCACTTTGGCTGGATTTTTGGTTTGGTCCAAGTTCATGAATACAACCCCCTACCAGGTATATAGTTTCTTCAACAGAGAGCATCTGTTGTTTGCGAACATGGACATCACAAAGTTCAAAGTTGGTCCAGGAATCAGAAGTGGGACAGTACTGCAAAATGTTCATATTCCTATCTGAAACAGAGGAGAGATATTTACAAATAAATAAATATATTAAAAGGTATCCATGGAGGAGAATTCTTCCTCCCTACAAACTGTATCAGCTGTTATTACAGATTTCTTAATGTATTACAGTGCAAAAGCATAGCAGACAAGGGAAGAAATATTGATTATTGAGAACTGCAACTCTGCCCTTGATAATAAAGTCTGAACGTTCTGTTCCTTTGCAGAGGAAAAAATTAAGCTACTTCTGGCACATTAAATGATGTAAATGGTCTGGGGATGCAGATTTTAGCAGAATAATCCCTACTTTTTAGTTATGCTTTTAATTTTGTCTCCGATTGATATGTAAGAAGATTTTATGAAAAGGGAAATGGAGCAATATTCTGCTCTCCAACAGTGATCACAGATGAATCAAATTATCAGGAAGAGAGTACGCTGTCAAGCGATGATTTATCAACCAAGCTTAACTGATACTTTGCATTTCATTCCATAAATCAAAGTTTTATGGAATAAAATTCACAAAGCTAGTTACATTTCAGCAAGTGGCATGGATGACCTAAAGGCACATGTTCAGTACCCTATAAAGAGAGAAACACACAATGTCAAAATCATTTAAGAAGCAGGAATTCTGTGCTCCGGCATCAGAGGCACTGAAAAAAAGCTGAAGCCATGGCTATACTTCAGTTACAACTGAGTGGATGCATGTGTTTGCAATACTGTTATTCTGTGAAACTGTTACAATACCACCCTGATTTACAGTGCAGTGGAGACCAAGGCTGTGTCCAAGGCTTTGCTAAATGAACACAGAATGCACAGGACGTGTTAGCTAGTAAATTCAGTTTCAATCTCTGGAGACCTGAGCTTAAATCCAAACTCAAGTGACAAGTGGCAACAGGTTTGCAGACTCCAGCCTGGTCTTTTAATACAATCTGCTCCCTATTACAAGTCTATCCTGCATGACGATCTCCAGATGAGCTCCCAAGTGGAACAGCAGTGACATACTGACCAGTTATGTAAGGGCACAGGTATAAACAGCCATAAATATAACTGCATTGTCATAAATGAAGTGCATCGGCAGCATGATTAGGGAGGTGCTGCTATAGCATTTGCTTGCACTCTGGTGATTTTCCGTCATTGTTTATTACTTTGCATTGCCTTTTTGAATACCTAATCCCCTGTAAATAAAGGAAAAAAGAGGGGAAATATCATGGCAATACTCTGTGAAATTGCTGATCAAAGCTCTACATATAGATGATCTTCTTCTTTAAGCAATGTATGGTTCTCTGACTCATTAAGAGGCAGGAATCCCAATTAAGTTTCTGTCTCTAGCTATAGCAGCAATCTTCCCAGGTAAAAAGTGCTATGGTTTGGGAGGGAGCAGAGGAAATGGAAGCCTATGGTGATATGACCCTCATTTGCTCAGTCCGGAGCCTGAGTCTTTGATATCCACTGAAAAAAATTCCAAACAACAGAAAACATGAATATTATACCACCTGACATGGAGTTACTATTAGGAACTATGTTCACAAGATGGAGCTGAGAACTGGAAGGAGGGTCTTGATTCAAGAAGTATCATTATAATTTACAGTGGGAAATTCCAGATTTTATCATCTTTTGGAAAGTGCAGTCTAAGGAGAAAGCTCTACACAGATCCAAAAATTAGCCCACAAAACCTAGCCAAAACTGAAGTATATTTAGAAATACTAAAAATGAAAATAAAATAAAAATGTACATGTTAATTTCTGTATGTGTTTTATGTAGTGAATGTAGTGAAACAGAGAATGAACCTCAGAATCAGGTGGTTGGGCCTTAACACTCTCCGACATCTGCATAACTTGGAAGGTAAATCACCGGTGTCATTACAGTAATTCTGGTTTCTGATAGCTGTCCTAAGCCAAGGTGTCACAGAAGACCTAATTCTGGACCCTCGTTCAGGAAAGGATCTTTATAACAAGCACAGGCATTTGTTGTCCTGACTAGTCTTGGATTTAAACATAAGCCTAAATGTGCTAGTTATCCACTGCTCATGAATTTATACTGTTTTACTATCCTGTATCCACTAAAAATGGCTTTTAGGAAAAGACCTAGGAGAAGATCTAGGAGAAGACAGAGGCCTGAAGGTCAGTGGCGATCCCCTGAGGTGTGAAAGAAGCAAGAGGTATCTCACTGACTGTCCTCCTTCAGTCGAAACCACAAGTAATAACTCCTGAATAAGGAGGAATAATTGACACAGGGCAGCAATCTTGACTACACGCGCTCTGCTAATGACTTTTAAGGGACTAGGATCTGTATCAGCAACACGCTGATCTCCCTCTCCATGACATCAGGAGCAGGCAGCCTGAAGAAAGAACAGGACAAGCACCAGGAAAGGAATTTGAAAAGTGCAGGGGATGTAGGAGAAAAGCTGGTACCCCCACAGTCTTGTAGCACTACTTATCAAATTAGAGCTTTTTCTGCTTACCTCTTTTTTCTCTTTCTCTAGATAAAAAAGACAAAACCCTAACTCCTGTCTCTAGAGACAAGTCTTCCCATTGCTCTGCTTCAGTCAGTCTCCCTGTTTTCTGCATTCTTGTCTCAAAGGATGTTTCCTCTTGGGTCTGACTTTCCAACACAGCAAGTGTTGTGTGCCAGACATCTTTCAGTCCTTGTGCTGGACATCATGGAGCACAATGCACTCCACAGGTCCTTTACTGGGGGTGACCAGAGGACTGGGACTGCAGAGCACACCCCACCATGACCCTCCGTATGAACACAGGCATGCCAATTTTTTTTAATTTTTTTTTTTCCTCGGTGAAGCCACAAGGTTCTGGGTTAGAACGGACCTGACAAAATGCTTTTGAAGGTTATCATTACCACAAGGACCATGAGGGGTGGAAGTGTGTCTTTTATAAACCTTATAATGATGCAGAGCTAAAATCTGCTCAGAAACTCGAAGGGACAGCTTGTTCTAATGTCAGTTTAGCTTTGCTTGCAGTACTCTCTGTAAAAGCTGATCTCTCTCCTGATTTTATTCTCCATTTGCAAAAAAGAAAAACAAACACCTATTGTGGTCAAATGAAGTAGGGAAAGGCCTAGAGACAGGAATTTAAATTTAGGAAATCTTGATAAATACTGAATATTTGACATGAAAAAAGACATCTGACTTCTAAAACTCTGAGGAAATGGTACTCCTCCCAGAAAATGGCACTATGTACTTAAGGAATGAACAAATGGGAGCTCCTTTTAAGCTGCTTGCTTTTCCACTGGATAAAGAAAAAGTCATTCTCAGGAGAGGATGCAACTTCAAGTCCTTCCCTCTGTACAGTATCCTCAGAAAACAGGGTATAGAAAGGAGGTTATTTAAAGAATGTTGGTTTATACTTAAGCTTTTAACTAATTATTCAATTAAATTATTTCAGCACTGAAAATCTTACTATAGCTTGAATTTGCCTGTGAAACACTGAAATGCTACAGCGGAAGGACCATGACATCTATTAATACATGAAAAATACTAATGCAGGCAGGTATTTTCTTCATATTTTTCCTTTTGACAGTCTAAATCAGGCATTTAAAAGGTAAACAAAGTATTTTTTCTTGAGACCTCTCTTTCTACTGTGTGATCAAAATCTGAAAAAAGGAGGGCTAAGCTGGGTGCTGAAGTACCCATCAGTCTCTTCCCTCTGAACAAGAGTCCCAGGTCCAGACAGGCCCTAAAAAAATAGTATCTGAGTCCTCTATGAGAGAGGTCTTTTTTTTCGTTGTTTCATTTGTCAATTATTTCCTACCAGTGATTAATTTTTACACATTTTAATGAGGATTATTCAGCTTTCTACGTCAGTTCAGAAGATTTCTTGAAAAAGAGAAGAAAATTATCTGGGCCTTAGAAGCAATCAGATTAAAAACAAAAAAAGTAAGAGCAAGCTTTCTACCTCGTGTAGTGTATCCTCCAATAACGTAGATCTTGCCCTTGCATTCGCAAGCTGAGAATTCTGCAAGAGGGTTTGGCATGGATGCCACAAAATTCCACCAGTCGTTTTCTGGGTTATAGCACTCCACGTTGGAAAGGGATTGACCACCGATGGCATAGAGCTTTCCATTTACAGCCAAAAGCTTAAAATTGGACCTGAAAGAAAAGATTGCAGCACTGAAGTAGGTTGCATAGATGTATAGAAAAGCACAGGAAAGAAAGTTCTTCCTATCCAGGCTCCAACATCCTCATCATCACTTTCAACTTGTACCACCACTTCATCTATTTGAACTCTGCTGTGCAAAGCCAAAATTCTGTAATTACACTGTAATTTCTTAGGATAGTAACCAGTGACACGCTGGATATTAATGATGTTGATGCTGAGACTGATGAATATTTTGGATTTCAATCTGTCACAGTCTGAGCTCTAGATGTTTAGTTAACTAATGTGTTCAGTAGAAGTCTCATTTTTAGTAAAGTACATTTAGTAGAGAAAAAACATATTATATATATACACACAGACAAGGATATTATTTTAGTTAAAATCGCAGAAATTTCAAACAAGACTTGATGGATGCCTAAGAATGTGTACTCATCTTAGTCTGTAGTATAGAATCTCTTTAACAACCCTAATAAAGAGAAATTTAAAGTGGTGCACATTGAATCATGTTCTGCAAAGGAAGGAAGAGAGAATCTGCTTTACCTTATCCAGCATTAAACTAGTAAATACATTCTCCATTCCACTGAAGCAAGATGTATCTGTAAATTAATGCTCCACCCATAGCTGAGAAAAATACATTGTACTCCACAGGCAACACCCTGTTCTTTTATTTCTTACTCTGTTCCATTGTGCTGTTACACTTCACACATGGCAAAGGACAACTTTCTAATTACTGAAGCGCAGGAAGCCTTGTATCTTATACTTTTAAGATATACAGGCAGAAACGAACGGTTTATGGATATTAAAGGTGGAAGTCTGTAGGAAGAAACTAGAGGACTTGAAGATAGAGGGCTTGCATGCTCAGCTATTCCTTCCAGCTCTGAGAGCTGGTCTAACAAAGCCGAGCTCTCCCTCTCCTCAGAAACAGTCTTGTTCCCTAGAAAGTTTGTTCCTTCTTGACTGTTGAGACAAATTGAGATTTTACCATGCAGTATCCCAACTAACTCGATGTGTGAAAGTCACTGGAGCACACCAGCTCAGCGTAAAGCTAAACAGGGAATTGCATTATGTCTGTAAGACTGAAGTGGTTCTTTAGACCTGCACTGGCCTGCTGAGCAGTAAAGTGAGTTTCACTTCGCATGAATCCAAGATTCAAAACTTACCGCTAAGTAGTTTTGCAGGGTTTTGTCTGGACAAAATGAACCCTGCCTAGCAGCAGACTGCCCTGCAATTTCTTTTTATTAAATATGTTTGGAAAAAGAATTCGTTTCCAGATGGAATCATTTTGTTCTTGTCATCCTGATATAGCTTTGGAAACTAAAATGCTCCTTTGAAGGAATTAATTGCTTTTTGTTCTTTTTTTTTTTTTTTTTTTTTCACTCTGTTCATCTCCTCTCTACAGCAATTATGTTTTCCATCTTAGAGAATCCAGAATAACATGGCAATCAACAGTGGGTATGAAATGAGGATAATTACTTGCAAAACATTATGATTTTCAAAGCAATGTACCTGTTCTAAAAGTTATGGTGGAAAAAAAAAAAATCCACAAATTAACAAAGGGACAAAACCACAAAATGTAAACGCATTTTCCAAGCAATCATTTAAAATCTAAAGTACGTTAGAAAGTCTGTAACTCTGTGCCTATGACGGAGATGGTGCAGTATTTTTGGCTTATAAAATGAGTTGACATGTACACAGATCACGTTTCCCTATTCTAAGATCTTCTGGCCACTTTTTAAACATGCTAAAAGTTCTGCCACAGAGGACGTGAATTAACTAAACCAGTGTGTAGTGTCAGAACTTTAAAGAATTCAGGTTTCCTAACTCACACATGCTTCTCTAGTTACTCTCTAATTGTAGCCTCTTACTGTTTTGTCTGAATGGAGGTAATTCATGCAGGTTTTGATGGCTTTTGCATCACTGAATTGTTTCTTGCAGCCCAGGGAAAACTATCTGGTGAAAGATATACGGCACAACTTTCAACTTCAATTATTCTAAAAGGAGGCCACGTACATTTGTGTCAGTCATTTAACCACTTCCAACACTTGTTAAAATGGATGACATTCAGTGGAAGTATCTCAGATTTATGGAACACATTAACTATAAGGATCATTTTACTCAAAAGTAGCTCTAAGTATCCATCAGCACACTTTATATGAAAGTTTGGACAATGGCTCAACATGTTATGAAAAACTTCTGCCATTCACCTTTCCATGCCAATAACAGCAGGTGTTTTTGTGGAGAGGGAACATTAGGAAATATTTAGTGTATTTTTACACTCTTTTAATGTGTTGGAGCAGCTGGAAACAAGGAAAGCAAACACTGAGCAACCAGCCAGCTCTCCACAATTAACAAGTGTTCCATGGACTACAGCTTGGAAACAGTGGAGTCTGTCGGATTCAACTGCGATAGAACTCCACTCACACCAGTGAGTTATCGAAACTTGGGGGATCAAAAGTACTTTCCAAATGCCCGGCCTAGTGCATACTCTGCTTGATGGGACAAGCACAGGTACGAGCTGTCTTCTGATGTCCCTCGTTTCCTCTGAAAGGAACCCCAGGAACAGAAGAAAGAGAGAGCAGTGGGGTGTTACCATAGTTCAAAATACATTTTTCATGCCATAAAGACAAGTGCAAACCACTATATGCACAGAGGAAATAAAATATAACTCACAAATGCAAAGGATCAAGGGGTCAGAGAGCATAGCTTCCTGAATACAATATTCAACAACTTGCAAAAACCGTGACATTGTCTTGGATTGCATTAACAGCCATAGAGGTATCTGTAGGAGACCACTATGAAAGTGGCTCTGAAGAGGACAGCAAGCATTCTTCTTGTTAGCTGACAAGTACCAGTCATTTAGTACACAACGAGAAAACATCAGCGTAATTAGAGAGAACTTTCTGTTCAGAGGGGTGGCTAAACATGGGAACAAGTTACCTGGGAGGAAGGAGGTTGCAGAAAACTGGGGATAAGTCTCTTTAACCGAGTAATAAGCAACAGCAGTAATGGCCTCAAGATGCCCCGGGCAGGGTCAGGCTGGCTCTGAGGAAGGATTTCTGTGCAGAAGGGGCTGTTGGGCGTTGGAATGGGCTGCCCAGGGCAGGGGGGAGTCCCCGGGATCCCTGGAGGGGTTGAAGAGTCGGGCTGACCCAACACTGAGGGATCTGGTGGAGTTGGGAACTGTCTATGTTAGATTAATGGTTGGACTGGATGTTCTTCAAGGTCTTTTCCAACCTAGCCGATTCTGTGATTCTGTGAGGTTGTGATCTACATTGCTGGAGGCTTTCACAAACAAGTCAGGCGTGTATTTGCAAGGTAAGCTCTGTCCTGCTGTACAACAGGAGGCTTGGAACCTGTCGTTCCTTCCTGACAAATGATCAACTTCAACCTTAAAATTTTTCACGAATCAGATGACTTCTTTATTCCAGAGTTAAAGCATTTGCGACAGAGGCGAAGAATCATGAAAGCAGAGTTATGAAAGCAGTTCCAAAGCATTTTACATTCTTTGCAGGAACCACTATTTTTCTGCATTCCTTATAGGAGTCTGCAGAGCACACTGCATCCAACATTTAGCTTTGGAAGCGTGTAATACGTTTGTGATAAATATGATGAATATTTCTAACTTTAAAATTTTTGAAAAGTTTATTTTCCCCAACACAGAGGAATTTTAAGTGAAATAAATATTAAAAATCACAGAAAGAGAAGATTTGATGAATCACTACCACTCCTCAGGAGCATCCTCTCCTATATTCTTGTAAGATCCTCAGAGTGGCAGCAGTTCAGGCACAGATTGCTCACAAAAAACCATGTTCCACGTGCATGTGTATAATCCCAGCCAGGGGCTTACAAGGGTCTTCTAAGCCTGGAAGATTTACCTGCCATGAGTAGGAAGGTTCTGAAGGAAAATAAAAGTGGAATATACAGCTGTAACTGGCACATGCAGTAGAAATCCTATGATTATGTTATTTTTAAATAGCAAATTTCAGCTGACAGCATCAATTTAAAGAAAAGTATGGAAAGGTATTCAAGGACAATACTTAACAGTCCCCAATGTGCTCTGTTACCTTCCTGTCCCTGAAGACCAGAAGTGGTCATGGACAACTCTTACATGAAGTTTCTTCCACAAAAAAAGTCCAGGTCATTCTCTGAGGACACTACTCCTAGTACAGTTATATCTCTAGATCTAGAAACTGTGATTGGTTATGGACAATTTGTGACCAGTACTAGATTTTAGCCCTCAGATGATGAAAAGTTCTAGGCTCAGTCACAGGCTTCCTATGTGAGCCTGAGCAAATTATTTTATCTATCATCTCCCTTGTGTATTCGTAAATAGGAAATAACACTTTCTCAAGCTTATGTGGGCATCGCAAGAATAATATGCAGGATTTACCTATTGTGAACACATTTGAAACTAAATAAGACCTCTATATCCAGAAAGAAAGCTAACAGCTATACCCTAAACCAGAATGACTTCTAAGTATTCAGTGTACATCTGAAAGATTTTGTCTTCTACTTAGAAATAAGTTGGGACTATTCCATCTATTTATATAGAGAGAATTCAAGCGTCCTGGGATTCTATATTACAATAATGGAAATAATTAAGATGAAAATACCATCGAATTTACGAGGTTTGTTGAGGGCAGAGAACTACTGATATCAACAGCAAGTTGGCACAATTATTTCCATAACTTCTCAGCCTTCCCTTGAGGTCAACATATGCATCCATTCATATAGATGAAATCCAGATACTCTGTCATGTGAAGTGAAACCCACTTCAATGGGAACTAGAACCCTCCCTCAAGGTATGTAAAAAATTCATCCATGGGATGCAATTGTATCGGCTGACATAAACTAACTGGGCAGTCACATGACTCTAATTCCTAAGCAGAACACTGGGCAACTGCCCTGCTTATTTTACTACAGCATAACAAACTAAAAATACAATGCGGAGCAAAGTGCAGATCTAACTGCAACCCATCTGTGCAGCAGACAGGCATCAGTGTTGTTTGTGTTGAAAGCAAAACCCCTGATCCTAAAAATCTCCCTTGTTCTTGCATTCTGGCCACAAAATGTCATGCGGGTCATCAGAGAGCTGAACTGTTACATCAGATAGAAAAAAATAGTAATTAATAACTTCAGAGTTATTTAACATGAAGACGTTAAAGTCAAAAACATGTTTTGTGAAGGGATCATCAGAGCATGAAAAAAACTTCCCATGACTCAGGGAACAACATACTTGCTGCTACCTCAGTCTAGGGGCAGATGTAATACTGGGTTCTTTTTGACCTGCAATAACTGCCATGAAATCTAAGAATAGAGACCATGCCAAAAATATCTATTTACATGCTACTTTTCTGCAGTTAATGGCCAATCTGAAATTCTACGCGAAGGAATACTTTGCTGTCACCTGTGGTGGGCTTCAAGATTAAGTTGGCAGGGTGGTGCAGCTGTAAATAGTAATATAAAGGAGAAAATACCCATGTGTTTATTTCAGATATAATGACTATGTATCCTAGAAGAAGGGGAAAGCGTGAGGGAAACAAAACTGATCTAGAGCTTGACCTGTCAGGTCGTAAGATGAAAAAAGGGCCTCTAAAAAGCATTTTTTAAGAAGCCCTCACTCACCATGCTGCAGAATCATTGCACTTAACAGAATATGTAAACATAATGTAGACATCACACAAATCAATGCCAAAACCTCATAACTTGAGCAACCTGGGACTTCTACGTTTAAGTTTATTTTCCATAGTAAACACTGTGTGGGCTGATCCCATCATCCTTTCTACCGAGGCTGATGTGCTCTCAGTCGTGCTCACGTAGGCAAGGCTGCCGAAGCAAAGCCCCCTAAAACATCTCTGTTCCCACAGGCACCTCAGTGAAGACTGCTTACAGGCCCAGTCTCTAAGAAAGATCTCCGTAAGAAAAGGTGTCTGCAGTGTTTGAAAGCTAAACACTCATTTTACAGATGAAGTTTTTCACGTTGTTCCAAGAGCCTGAAATACTGAATGCTGAAAATACTGAAAAAAAAATGTTTCTGATCCATTCTGGTGACTGACGATGGAGGCAATCATTTCAGTGAAATCCTCACAACAATACAGGATGGGGGAAAAAAAGGGTGAAATGAGAAAGAACTAATTTTAGGTCAAACCCCTGTTTTGAGGTGTTTTAACTGTCAGGAGCTAGAGTCTGGAATAGAGACTGCAGTTTTACTACCCAGATACAAAGCATTTACATCTCTGCATGCTCTCTGAATTTACTGGATGGAGGATTTCCATTCTACAGCAAATTCTGGCCTACTTACTTGTTCTTTTTCAGACAGAGAAGATAAAAATTAAAACGTTTTTTCTAAAATGGAAACAATGAGGAAATTCCCATTGAATAACAGAAACATTTTGTTTCAGTGAAGGAAAAGGCTTTGATAACTCTGCAGCCTCATTAAGGTAAAGCAGCCATAACCCTGGCCAGGGAGATGGTGTCTCTTCTTGGGTCCTCCTCAAGGCTAAGATCTCTATTATTCTTTCAGATGTAAATAATAAAAGTGTTTCTGAATACTTTTCTGAATATAAACATAAATGTCAAACAAGCAATTCAAAAGGATAAAGGAAAAGAGCAAAATAGACAAAATGATGAATGATTCCCAGATCCATATAGTCTTATAAAGTGAGAAACTTCTCACAATCTTCCTGATGTTTTTCTGGTGAATATTCCACTGAAATGCAGGCCTACAAAACATTCAGATTTTTATGAAAGTTACAAACCAATAACAGACTGCTCCAATTAATTTTTTTCTGCCATCTCCAGCTCTGATAAGACTGTACTTTCCCACTAAGAGCAGGAAAACTTGTCACTTACAGTACTGGAGTTGAAATATACCACAGAGAAAGTAGAAGAATTTTATCTTTGTTTGGTTTTTTTTTTTAATCTTTGTTATTTCAAAGAGAACTTCTACTGCCAGCGAGGCGGGTGTTTGGAGAGGCTGGCTCCTTGTCTAATACAATTTAGAGGAAAAGTGGGAGCCCGCCACCGTTTCACACCGAGGTGAGTGCTCACATGTGGTGGAGGGCCGCAGCACGATCCTCCTCTGCTGATGTTCTCCCCCAGACGAGGCCTTAACCACCACCATTTAGGCAATAAAGTCCCGTCCCCCACAGCCCTTTCCCTTGCCAGCAGCTCCCTGCGCCAGGCAGAGGGGGGCCCCTAAGGTGGAGAGAGGCAGCAGCCTCGTGCTGCGGAGGGATGACAAGGTTGGCCAGGCCAGCGCGGTGGCATCCTGCCCAGCCATGGCCCAGCACCACGGTCCGTCCCACCGCACGATGCGAGAGACGGGGGTGACTCACGGCACAGAGACGGCTCTGAATCACTGCTCGGAACGCCGGGTCCAGGCAACACCACATGACTCAATATTTTGACAATATAGACATGGCCACACGTGTATTTCAGGGAGCGAGCGTTACCTCTTCTGGTTCATCGAAGCCAGCTGACTCCATTCGTTCAGGCAAGGGTTGTAACAGTGGGCAGCTGAAATCTCTTGGCTGGTGAT
The DNA here is from genome assembly GCF_003259725.1 of Athene cunicularia. Lineage (NCBI taxonomy): Eukaryota > Metazoa > Chordata > Aves > Strigiformes > Strigidae > Athene > Athene cunicularia. Next base: position 24,682,535 of record NW_020799092.1, read on the forward strand.
CCTGTAGCCCCCGACGATGAAGAGGTAGTTGTCCAGCATCGCCGACCCGTAGCCTCGGACGTTGACCAGATCAGGGGGCAGGTTGTTGGCCAAGGGCAGCCACCTCTGCACCTCCTCGTCGTACCTCAGCATCGACCAGGGGGCTTCCACCGGAGGGTGAGGGCCTGGAGGCAGGCCCAGGGCGGAGGCACCCATGAAGTCCCCGATGGCCACCAGGGTGGCAGTGCCCCTCATCCGCCTCTCCTTCAAGTGCTGCTGGAGAGCGTGGGGCAGGAGGAGATGCGGGCGGGCGTCGGGCCTGCGCAGCACCTGATGGTAGTGGGCGGCCATGAAGTCTAGGCAGGCGTCGTGCAAGTCCTGGAGGCCGTAGACCTGAGCCAGGCGGTGCAGCTCGAAGCAGTTGCCCAACCTCACCTGGGAGAGGAGCAGGCGGAGCAAGGGGGTGACCTGCAGGTAGGAAGCGGCTTCCACCAGCTCCTCCAGCAAAGGGGGTTCCTCCTCGCCCCCCTCCTCCTGCTCCAGCCTGGCCAGGCAGGAGGTGTTGATGAAGTCCAGGACCAGCTCCAGCCCCAGGGCGCTCAGCCCCCCGCGCAGCAGCTGCTCCTCCTGGCCCTGCCCTGCCTCCCGCATGCCCGAGCGGTACAAGGCTCGGAAGTAATCGCTCTGCTCGATCAGCTTCCTCTTGCACACCGGGTAGCGCTTGTCCCCCAGCCGGATCTGCACCACCTCCTCCCCTCCGCCATCCCCCGCACCGGGCCCAGGCCCTTCTTCTTCCTCCTCTTCCTCCTGCCGCCGCCCCGTCAGGGACATGGCTCACCCCCTGCCCTGCCTGCGCTTCAGCCCGGCGGCTGCCGGTGGCGGGGAGGCTCCTCCTGCTGCTGCCGCCTGGGAGGGGCCGCGCCGGGCCGGGCCGGGCCGGGCCCGCTGGGGCGGGAAGGGACT
>NW_020799092.1:24683526-24731485 GCF_003259725.1 Athene cunicularia
ACTTCTGTGTGCCCAAAACGGGGGGATATTCCCCCACAAGTGTACTTCTGTGTGCCCAAAACGGGGGGATATTCCCCCACAAGTGTACTTCTGTGTGCCCAAAAAAGGGGGGATATTCCCCCACTTCTGTGTGCCCAAAATAGGGGGGATATTCCCCCACAAGTGTACTTCTGTGTTCCCAAAACGGGGGAATATTCCCCCACAAATGTGCTTCTGTGTCCCCAAAAAAGGGGGGATATTCCCCCACAAATGTGCATCTGCCTCCTCAAAAAAGGGGGGATGTTCCCCCACAAATGTACATCTGTGTCCCCAAAAAGGGGGGATATTCCCCCATAAATGTCCTTCTGTGTGCCCAAAATAGGGGGGATATTCCCCCACAAATGTACTTCTGCGTCCCCAAAACGGGAGGATATTCCCCCACAAATGTGCTTCTGCCTCCTCAAAAAAGGGGGGATATTCCCCCCAAAATATGCTTCTGTGTCCCAAAAAAAGGGGGGATGTTCCCCCACAAATGTACATCTGTGACCCCCAAAAAGGGGGGATATTCCCCAACCACACACTCGGGGTGAAAAAACAAATAAATATGGTATGCGTGGATGTATTCGTGCACAGGCGGAGAGGAGGAGGCAGCACTGGAGTCAGCCTGATGCCTCGGCGTCTTCACACTGTGGCATTCACTGCCGAAAGTCAACAAAAACCATCACCTCGCAGCTCTAGTGCAGCCGTCGGATTTAGGAAGGACAAGTACGATACATAATTTTGCTTCCTGATTCCGCCGGCGTAAGTCCCTCGGTGTCTCAGCTCCTGGTTTGGCCTATAAAGATACGATATAACCTGTTCTGCCACTCTACCTTTTCTATTTCAGGTCCTGCAATAGGACATCTGCGTTATTCATGGCAGCGATCTACACACCAGGGCCCTGACTTTGTTTGACCCGAATAACGAAAGAGCAAATTAACACCTGAGCATCTTGGACAAAGCGACTGTTCTGCTGTTTGCCTGGTTACACTCTTAAAACATAACGACAGTCCTTTTTTTTTTAAAAAAAAAAAAAAAAAGACAGATGAGGAAGTCTGTCATTCTGTGTATTGCTATAAAATGATGCTTAATATAAAGCATTTAAAAATATCTTTTTTTTTTTTTTTTAACTTTATAAAGATAATTCCTTCATCCCATGTAATGCAGACCATAGAAAACATTTCCCGTTAGCAGTAATGTGACTCATCTTCAGTTACTGCAGGTTGCTCAGTTTTCAGACAACTCCCCATTTTCACTACTCAGAAGGGATTATTTCCCCCATGACAACTCTTCAGAGTGGTATTAACGCTGGGGTTTTTTTTTTGGTTTGGTTTTGTTTTTAAAGGAAGAAAAAGTTGTTTGCTTTTTAGCATTTCCCCTGCGAAAGGAGCCTCTCTCACCGTTTTGTTGATCTTCAGCTTCTTAACTCTATCTGATGACTTTTATAAAAGCGTTTGTTAAGGTGAGGTAGATTTCTGTGTATTTTCGGTTACCACCCCACTTCAAAGCACACTTTCATCATCTCGCTTTCGAAGGGCCCAGTTCTGAAATTTTAGAAATTTTACAGAGAGTTCCAAAGAGCTCTCTTCAGCAGCCTCAGACCCTTGCTAGGTCACTAACCTCTCATTATCTCTTTCCTACTGAGTTTCACCCTTTGCTTGTTTTGTGTTCCTCTTTCATTCTCCCTCAATATTTAGTTAATTAGCAAATTTCACTTTCCTGTCTTGTTTTCTTGATGAGGCACTGCATCATCTGGCTTTTCGAGTTTCTTACACCCAGCTGAAGCTTGAGTTTGAGCACTGGATTTTTTTTTTTTTCTCTGCCTCAGGTTCAACCTTGAAAAGAACATCACACACAAGAAGTGTCTTACCACTTCAGCAAGAGTCCAACCCCTATTTCCTTTTTCTACTTTAATTCCCATGGGTGGATATTTCAAGCAATCATTTATACTCCAGAGGTAAACAGAGAGTTTGTGTCTGTTGTGGCGATTAAGCTCCCCTTTTGGAATACAGTATGACTGCCAACGAGGTGGTATGATTGCCATCTTTAGACATCTGTTTTGGAGTCTCTTATATTTGATGTATCAGTAAGTTAGCTCCTAACTGGTGAGTGATTTTTTTCCCGTGTAGTCGATTATGGTAAATTGTATTCTCTCAAAGTGTTGACACCGCAGCCTGGATAGACAGAGAATTTATTTTGTTGACTTATGTGCTTTCCTGTTGCTTCTGTGCCTGCACCTGCCACTCTGCCAAGGATTTCATGTCCATCTTCCTCACAGTCCATGGGGTTTTAAATAGACTGGATCAGTTCTGTCATATACTAAAAAGTATTTCTTTCCTGCCAGGCAACTTTCGAGAGCACTGACTTCTATATGGCTTTAATCAGGAGCTGTCACACGCACAAGGGGTCAGCAGTACTCTTTGTTGAATGGCCACTTTTGCAAAAAGCCTAAATCTGTTTCCTTAATCCGTTGTTTTTACTAGGCTGATTGTCAGCTATCTCTGCTTTATCCAGGCTTAGGACTGGGCAATTGCGTTAAATCAGAGTGTGCTGACAGGGCAGTTCCCTTGTTTTTTTACTACGCTAATCAGTCAGTCTGTATGGTGTGCTTATATAGTCCTTACACTGCAAAGGCAAGGACTACCTTTTTGTTCCATATTTGTAGGGATAATTTAATGTGTCTCCGAGTCCACAGCTATACTGTTTTACACTAAGAGCAATAATAAATAGTATTATACCGAAATCAAAGAGAAGGTCTTGCTGTTTCACAAGCAATCATCTTGGTTGATCTTAAGAGAGCAAGAAATTTATTTTCCAAACTTAAAAATGGAACCCTAGTGCTAGAGCTACAAAGTCAATATCTGGAGTTAAGAGCTGTGAAAGACTTGCATGATCTTTGAAACAAATATGAAAGACCATCTATTACTCTTTAAGAACACGCTGAAGCATGAAACAACACGAAAACCAGTTTGTATCATGGTAGATGTGAAATGAGTGTGTGATAAAAGAACATATACTGAAGAGCAAGACATTTACACAGAGGGGAAGACAAGGGTAACCGTGCTCAGATTTTCAATACCTAGCTTTTAGAGTCTGGCTTCTGGGGCAAAACCTCCAGGTCTCTCTTTACAGTGCCTGGGAGACAAAATTTATCACAAGGAAAAGTATTCTCAAGTGCCAACAAATGGAGCGGGAAGGCACCAGAGAGTGTCAATAAGGGCTCTCACTCTAGAGTTGAGATGGCCATTTCTGCTTGGGATTCACAGTCTAGACACTTTTTCCTGTGCTTGGTGCCTGAACTATTTTCATGTAGTTAATGCCTGAATTATTTCCAAGGCTGAAGAGAGTCTTCTTTTCTTTTAGAAAGACTTGGAAATGGAAGAAGCTCTTTTAATACAGCAGCTACATTGTAATAGATCGTTCAACCATGATACGGAAAACCTAAGCTTCTGACCCTTTCTCTGCCTGGGAATGCATTTCTATAGCCCGCTGACTTTTCCAACATAGCAAAAGCAAGGAAACACAGAGAGTCAGGAGCAACTACTGCTACAAAGCTAGGAAAAGCAAAGCCAGAGAGAACTAGACAGAAGTAGTTTGCTTTCTGTTTCGCGTGGAACTCGGCTCCTGCTTCCTGACTGGCAGGGGATGTGTATAGGGCTGGTGCAAGCCTGCTCTGTATGCTAAGACTGAAGCCTGCTTACACTTTAGATTCACTTCAAGTATTTAACACTGCTTAGATTTATTTAAAAAAAACCCATGGCCACTTGTTTTTCCTCTGTGAACCACTCCACGGCTTTGTGTGGTAGGTAGGATGGGTCTCCTGACTGGTAAGGTCACAAGACGGGTGACAGAAGTACCAGTGACTGGGAATCAGACTGACAAATGCTTTTCTTGGCAGGAAACCTGGTTTACATCATGAAATTTAGCCTGACTTTCTTTGTGGGTCTAACCCAAGATCACACAAATAATCTGCAGCAGAAGAGAACCAAACCCTCAAGCACCAGGACAGTGCCTAAAGGAAGACTGCAGAGGTTTTGTGTTCGTTTTAGGCAAACCTTCCCTTGATTCAACACAGACACATGGATAATACATGAGAACCAGAAAGTAACACCAACCTGATTGCTCTAAGGAAAGGACCACATAGAGGGGAAAAAAACAAAGGAAAATTTGAATTCCTTTCAGCCTTATTAGTCTAAAATGTGAACTGGAACCAAATCAGGGGATATTTAAAATATACGTGCTATCTAATATAAAATATAAAGTGCCACATTCTTCCCTCTGAGACGCCAGGGAATTGCACTGTACTGCCAGGGAACTGTGTATTGAGTAATAGTGGAATTACTCAAGAGAGGAATTAGTCTTTTGGAAAGGATTCACAACTGCTGCCATTGTTTAGTATTTTCCTTGTCACAGGATACAAAGTAAGCATCTGTGGAACATAGGAAATATCCTGCAGTATTTCAGCATTAAAAATATCAGTGTTCTAAAGGATGTTGGCATTTCTGAGAGGAACTGACTGGAGCATAATTTTATTTCATCTGAAATCTCTATCATTTGTGAAGGATGAGCTGTTAAATAAAGGTAAATTATTTTTTTTCAGATTCGCAGCCAAAAAAAGCACTTCTTGACCAATGCCGTTAGTGATGCTACTCAAAAAAAAAAAAAAAAAAAAAAAAAAAAAAAAAAAAAAAGGCACTCCTATTTCTAAAAGCACTTGTTTAGACTTTATTCCTTATTATTTTCGGTTTAATTTTTCTGCTTTTGATGTGCTATTCAATATTGATTCCTTGCAACAAATGTATGTTGTAACACTACTGAAAAAATACTTGGAGTGGTATTTTTTTGGAATACTGGTTATTTATTGTCAAGTACTTAAATTATCCCTGCTTTAGTCAAATTTAATGATTGATACTAAAGTGTGTGCTACTGAGCTCCCTCTGGGCAGCAAACTGCTCCAATAGTCTGTGTGCTAGTGGATGAGGAGAAAGTTCAGTCACCAGACAGCAGAATGGAGACATGAGTGTGTAAATCCTTACAGTGCCGTTCAAGCCATTCCAGTTTTTATGCCAAAGGCCCTGTAAGGAATTTCCTTGAAGCTCTCTCAGGTGAAGTGTTCCCTGACAAAACCTGAATGAGGGTCAGGCTGCTGGAGCTCTCTGCCTTGCTGCTGAACCCCCTGGTAGGGATGTTTGTTCTGCACAAACGCATTGTGCATCCCCAGCCAGAATTTTCTTGTGTAGCTCTGTCTAGATGACAGTGAACTGGGTGCTTTTAAAACTGCCTATATTTTCAAATCCTGCTGCAGACAGGCAGAGCTGAATTTTAGTACATAATAACTAGGTAAGATGAATGGTAATTTGCATGGAAGACTTTAAGGATTCGGCTGTATAAAATTCATCACAATATTGAAACTCCATCCCCTTTGCCTAGTTTCAAGTTCGGTCATAAATCAGCATTCATTCATTAGTGTTTGCTAAACATTGCGCCTTTTGTCATAAACCTTGGCTCCAGTTTATATGTATGCCAGTAGATTTATATTTGTATAAATTTAATCTGGCTAAGACTTCTGTTGCTCTTTGTTTGAACACAGAGATTCCAGCTTTCGTGCAGAGATTTTACCAGAATTAGTCTGAAGTCAGGCTCCGAGAGAATCTCAGGGCCTGGCAGGCCCTCTAAAGAAGACTTTAAAAAAGAGTTTGCACAAAGTCCCAGGAACAGGAACTGTAATATTTCTCCTCTTTTTACCATGTTGCTGGGATGGAGCTGAAACCAGAGTCTTGGACCCAGCCGTCCCAAACCTTGAAGAAGGTCAAATTAAAAATTTGATATATTGCTCCAAACCAAAACCTGACCACTAATAGCTGTTTTTGACAAAACGGTTCTCTCAAAAAATGCTGTTTTGTTGGATTCAAGACATTTTGCAAGAATGTTTTGATTTCAAGGAAATTTTAAAGGAGAAAGAAAGTGAGCGCAGTATTTCAGTAACGTCAAAAAGATTTGCTTGGGTATCTTTTTTCAAAGTACTTTTACATTTCATTATTTCATGATTCATTACATTAGTATTTTATAACTCTTGTACTATAATAGAGTTACAGTGACATATTCTGGCATTGTCAAAATACATAGCTTAACTAAAATGTTGACCTTAATGCTTCTGTAATAAAGGGAAAACACATGTAGATATCTAAGAAAAATGAGATCAAGATGATTTCAACATAGGCCTGCAATTCAATTTATTCACGTGGAGCGCAACACGGGCACAGAGCCCCACTGACCTCGGTGGAGATTATTAGGGCTGATGTTGCATGGAATTACGTTGCACATTTGATTAAATAAGCTTACTGATGTTCAAAGGAAGACATAGGCACATTCAGACCTCACCTGGGAAACTGCAGGCTTTGGTCTCACTCCTCATATGGTAGTTGTCGTCTTTCAGTAGCTCTGTAACAGAGAACCTAAAACACAGATGGTTTAAGTTAACATGTATGACTTTAAGTGCATCGGAGAAGAATTGGTTTACACACTTAGCACTGGTCTCTTCCCACACCTGAGACAGGCTGGGTCTGTGCTAGCAGCAATCATTTGCTGGGTACTTCAGCATCATCATGGCAGCATCAGTGAGCGTCACATTGCTGCACCTGAGCCTCAGGGAGAATCTCTTCTCCTCTCCTCTCATCTACTTGGGAAAAGGAAGATGCAAACAGGAGGCTCAACCATCCTCTCTTGTCTGGTCTGCATTGCCATGAGGGATGTGTGTCTCCCTGATCATACTGGCTTAACCATCCTTGACAGAGCAGAAGGAAGGAGAAACTATCAAAGAGAGGCACTAGCCTTGTCTGGGACATAACAACTAGCACCAGCCTTGCCTGGGACTGACACCACCGTCTCCCACAGGATCACTGCCCAAGCTTCAGCCTGACCCAGGACATTGACTGTGCTCCCCTATTAGGGTGGAGAGGGGACCCCGAGACATTCAGCAGAGAAACACGGGACGGTAACAGTGTGGGCAACAGATGACCCACGAACAAAGCCAATGTGCAGGGTAGTTTTGGATACACCGATACTATCTGTGTACTACACAGATCCCAATTCTGGTCTGTTCATATTCTGAGTACTAGAACCATATATTCCATATAAGCTAAATATAGATCCAAATATCAGTATATATCTGTTATTTTACATGGGGAAATTGTCTGCTTTTGTTTATATTTGGCAAAAAAAGAGTTAATGCCTGATGATGAATCCTTTGTGCTAGGAAGCTTTTGGATTGTGCCATTATCACTGCCGCCCAGGTGGAAAACTTCAGGTACTGTTCTGTTTATAAGAAGAATCACTAAAAAGATCATTCTCTTCCTTTCTGGCAGGTACCTTTATATCTCTTTTACTGAAAGGTCTGCGAAGACATCCACGTTCTCAAAGAAAACAGGCAACTGCCTTTCCGTTTTCCAGGAAGAAATTTGAGAGGACCGATGAAAAGAATTACTAAATAACATGAAGTGCTGGTCTGATACTGGGCACAGACTCCTTACTAACTGTAAAAGTCTCTTGATCCCTCCTCGCAGAGCACATGGAACAGTCGGTCACTGGCTTGCAGGTAAGACTCGGGTATTTCCTTCTTGCAAAACTGTTTTGTGATTTAAAACTTTACCATTAAATTATACGTATGCATTCCCCATAGAAAAGTCGAAGAGAAACTGTGGGGAAGCTGGCAGAAGACTCTGAAATTTAACAGACAGAACTTTTCAGTTTGTAAAGGAAATTGCCTAAAGCAGCCATTTATTTACTTATTTAATTCAATCTCTTTATATTTCATTAAATAAAAAGTTTCCCTGCAGCTATTCCTGCTCTTCTAATTTATTCAGAAATGGAGAAGGGAGAAGGAATGGCAAGTAACAAAAAGGAAAAAAAGGCTGCTTGGTTGAAGCACACAGCAGAACAGAATAAAAACACGAAGGTATTGAGACTAGCAAAATGTCTATTGGCAAACAGTGCCAAACAAAAAAAGAGACTTTAAATATACATTGAAAACACATAGATCTGTACACAACAGGACTGGTTACTGAAGCCTATCTTTACAAATAGATAATTAAATATTATGCACAGTGAGTATTCTCACTTACTGTGTTTGGTGAATGTCTCAATGGAAGTAACAGGTTCTTGAGAATTGGTTTATTTATGTACAACAGGGTGATAGAGAAAGGCTTATTGAATGGTCTGAAAGATGCTTAGATGCTCAGGCACGTTCACATCCAGTCTCGCACTTTATCTTAATGTCTGGACCGAAATCAAAGGAATTGTATGAAATGTCAGGTCTGTTTAACTGAAGTAGGTCACAGGAGTAGTCCTTTATTATTTCTCTTTTCCTGAAAAGGAAGAAGTAAACATATTTGTTATATACACATACACTTTGAAAGGCTTCAAATAGACAAGAGCAGAGGAACTAAGACAGCATAATCTTTATGTTACATATACCATTAAAGCTACCTATTACATCTTATTTTTTTGCTCATGCAAATAATTCTATTTATTTAAATGGGCTAAAGACATATTCAGCTTTACCCAGTATAAATAAATGTTTCGTATCAGTTTAATCTCCTTGTTAAATGCCTCCTCAAGTTATTCAGAATCTTCTAGATTTCTCTTCTTGGAGATACGGGAAGAGTAAGATTGAGAAAAGCACTCAGAAATCAACACTTTTGCGTGCAAGTCTTACAGAACAAAATAGATCCAAAATTCATACGAAATGCTGGAGGTAATGCCAAAATACGGGCATATCTTTCCAAATTCTGAGTGTGTTCTGTATCAAGTGATGCCTTGGAATGTTTGGAAAGCCAAAATAAAAATTTTAGAAAAATACACTGTCAATAGTGCTTGTGGCAATGATAGATAAATGCCTATAAACATCCCTGTGCAGTCCACTGAATGCAAACTAACAGGTGTATTGAAACATATTTAAGGTTTTAAGCAGTGGTTTTCAAGGAGATGAAAATAAAAATAAAGCACATCAAACTATCAAAACTAAATAAAAAACCACAAGTACTAAATAAAAAACCACAAGGACAGAGGCTTAAAGAATTACCCTCTTATGCTCTTCGTAACAATTTAATTCACGTATTGCCCACAACAGACATGCAGTCTGCATAAAACCAGACGTTTATTTGGCATCATCCTAATTATAGTCAGTAGTTCCAATGAATAAATAAATGCCTTGATCTTGCTATTGGATCAACAAGTTAACCTGCTCTGAGTCTGGTCACCTTCTAAGGAGCTCTGTAAAGGAACAAAATTATAAACAATATCAGTTTGTTTCCAAACTGGGGGCCTTGTCTTGCAAAACAAACACCAGCTATAATGACTAAAGAATTAAAATTAGTTTGAGGCTCCTCCCCTCCATGTAACTGATCTATACTTCATGTAGAATTGGGGAAATCTCATCCGGAAGGAAAAAAATGCAGTCTAAAATATTTTTATATATTCAACAGACAATTTTTATTGCAGATAATTGTATTTTTACCTAATTCTCTCAACATCACTATACAGTCCATTGAGTTTAAATGAACTCATATACTGTAATATTTTAAAGCCCTTCTGTATGAAGGGCATACAGAAATGGGAATCGGGGATCAGACTGGGTCCTTTTAAGAAACAAAACACTTGGGAGTTTCAGGTTTCAGACCAGGTGCTTGGAAAATTGCCTTCCTATATGCCAACTATATTTTCTTTCACTCTCACAGGCCTTTTCCAAGCTTAAATCCATACAGAGTGCGGAAAGACCCATATAGACTGCTCAGTATTTTTAAATGTATGTATCAGTTGCAGGATTTTGATTACCTGTCTGGACTGGAGATAAGTCTAGGTTACAGCCTTCTCCCGTCATATTCATCTTTGCAAATTGTTTTATTCTTGCAACCAAAACAGAGTAAGGAAGAAGGACAAATTTCCACTTCTGGCTGGAGACAGACTTAAGATAGTTCATTTTGTTAGTAAAGAAGGAAATTGTATTTGCCACCACCAGATAATTCAAAAAGTGTTAAGAAACTAGCTGTTTCTTCTGTGTTGAGTGTAATAGTGTGCCTGAACAAAGTGGCAGACCTGCTCTCAAGTGACCACTGCATACTTTTAGGGCTGAGGTGAAACAAAACGCTGAGCTCACCATTACTCACCACAAGTTAAGGCTGCCTGCCTAATTTGGTCTTAGCAGAACAAAAACCACAATCTGGGGACCAAAGAAACAAGTTCTCTGAATGACTAAAACCAACCTATGCCTTCTGTCTCTCAAAAACTGTCTGCAAATAATTAAGTTAGAGAAGAACAGTAGTAACTATTATAAGTCGGATGTAGCTCAGAAAATGGCTGCTTCCTTCCAGCAGCTGCCCAAACAGTATCATGGGAATTGTTTGGAAAAAACATCCCCTGGCTCCTATCCCCAGCAGAACTGGCACTATGCTCACCACTCAAGAGATTGTCTCTTAAAATGCTGGTCCAAACGTTAGTGCATCCATGGAGGAGAACGTGTGCTGACGGAGCCCGTTACTTTGAAGAAATGGTTCTGCTGGTGGCAATAGCAGAAGCGCTGTTGGTTCTGGGTTTGGCTGTGGAGACAGATTCTCTCTGCTCACCCACTACCTTTTACAAGAACTGCTGGATCCGACGCTTCCCAGGTCTCCTGATTGACCTGCGGGAATCGCAGAAGAGGGGAGCCCAGCTGCTGAAGATTTCTGCAGAAGCCTCACCCCAACAGTGCAGCAGAACCTGCTGCCTTCTGAGGAACGGTGAGTGTTTATTATCAAGATCATGGCACACGTTAAAATTTAGATCACAGCAGATGAAGAAAAACATTTTGGGTAATTTTTATATAAACATTCCTTTATTTAAAGAATAAATAGTCAGAGGAAAAAAAAAAAAAAAAAAAAAAGGCTATCTGTATTTTTTTGAGGCAAGAAGGAAAGCAGAGGCACATTGTAACTGTTCCCTTATCTTCAGTCCCATAAAGCAGAATTTGATAATCTGAATTTTTTAGAAGATTACACTAGAAACATGAAAATCTTAGGGTCTGCTTTGAAATTTGAGACGTCTGTTACAAAGTTTGTGGGCAATGCCAATGTTAATAACTCTTCGGTATCCATCACCATCATCTACACCTGTAGAGAAAAATCAGTGACACTGATTCCAACAGGACTCTTCTTCATGGAGTATGGTACTAGGCTAGGACATGGTGAGGGGGAAAAGGGAGGGAACACACAATTTGACCTTCTCTGAAATACAAGAATATTCATTTTCTTGAAGAGGGCACTCTCTTGTTCTGTGTTTACATCATGTTTCTGGTGCAACTCAAGTATAACATATAGAAACAGTAAAGTTATAGCAATAAATAACAGCAGTTACTCAGCAGGCAACCCCTTTTCTCTAGCCTTGTAAACTCAGACTCAGAATAAAAATAAGAAAAATCATTGCTTGTCTTAAACCCAAGTCTATACTTTCTCTGTATCACACTGCATTGATACACTCTAGAAGTGTATTTTAGGAGTGTACATGGAGTGTGTGTCTGTGGTGACTAAACTTGACTGCAAAACTCACAATATTTGTTGATAAGGAGTTTGTTAAGATAATTTTAAGATAATTGTTAAGAGTGGTTGATAAGAAGTTTGATAAGAGAATTTTCTTTGCTGGATTCTTAGTAATAGCACAGTTACTGAAAGCTAATCTTACAATATAAAAATAAATTTGGAAGTAATTTAAAAACAAGAAATAAAATGTCATTTATACTCCCCAAACCAATGCAAAAAGCCTTATAGCATGCTTTTAAAGTATTTCTCCTGACCAAAGAACCTGTCCTTCCTTAAAAAACAATGTGACATGTTTCTTACCTGATTTTATGAAATGAAATCCATCACAGATCCTAAAGAGAATATAGCCACAGAAGCTAGGTTCTTCAGATGAGATTTTTTTTCCCTACTGTTTAATGTTGCTTTCATAAAGGATGCAAAATAATAATTAAAATGAAAAACATTCATAATTATGCTGTGCTAAAAAAGAGTTTCTAATGACAACAGAACTGTGGAAGACTGGAAAGGATTCAAAGATTTCACTCCTTCCTCCCCCAAAATGCATGTATTTTCAGGTGGTTTGTATATTCTTAAATAAGATAGTCTTTATATCAGAAACCTGAATAGTATTCATGTATCACACTGAAAAAAAAAAAAAATATTAGCACAAAACATCCATTCTTTGACGAAAGCCCCACCAATGTATACCCAGGGCTGAAGGCAAGGGTACATACTGCTACGTGTGATGCAAGAGAACAAGTTTTCTGTTGGAAGAAAAAAATCATCAATGTGAACAAATACCTGAAAATTTTTATTTTTCAAACAATTACTTCAGTAATACCATACTGAAGTCATACCATTAGTGTTTGCAGTGTTTAAGAATCCTTGAACAAAAGATATCACAGGAAAGTAAATACTACATAGATATTTCACAGAAATATTTGAAGAGCTTTGTCTTTTAAACTGTTAAGCTACGCTAAAAATGACGCAGAACGTTTATTGATGCCTAGAAATATTTCTATATTCAGAATTATTTTCTTAAAAATAGTCCCTGGATTTTAAATTCCTTTGCCCCTAGAAGTAAATGTTTTTTACATACTACCTGTAGAAATGCCTGTATCAAAATACTTATGTACTGGCTAAATATGCTTCTCTAACCCTTACAAAATGTTTCTAACCTTTGAAAGAAAAATGTAAAGCAATTGGTACTTAATGAAGCCAAAGCTTTCTATAATCCCTGTAAGATTATCATTCTGTCTTCCACAAGTTATGTTCTTCTATCGTTTTGGTAACCATTACCTTCTTTGTACCAGCCCTGCTTTCAGAAATATCTACTCTAAGCTCACGTTCCTACGACAGAACTGGAAAATGATGAAGCCTAACTAGACATGAAAATGAAAATTGTATCAGTGAAAGAAAAGTTGCCGATTGTCATCTTTGATTTAGCTTTGATGACAACTCATCTCTTTACCTTGATATCGTTAGAATCTAGGATCCCAGTTTTATTTGTCAATATTACTGTTTTCATTTCAGCTAGGCAGACAACCTTGATATGTAAGTAGCTAAAAAACACAAGACAACATAAATTCTGTAACAGCACCTCTACCACAATATTTTTCTTCCATAGATTTGCTCAATTTGTATTGTTCAGACATACAGACTGAATTTTCATTGCAAATTTTTATTCAATTAATTGTATACATTTTTTTTTTTTTAAATAATGCTTCGCTCTTAGGGCAGAAAAGTTCATTGTGATGGAAAAAAACATTTTTTAAGGCATGTCTTTACCGTGTTACATCTATGATGCAGTATTAAGGCTACTAGATGAAAAAATACAAATAATACAGAAAAGATAATAAACTTAGGTTTATTGTATTTTCTTATTTTTCTCGTGTAGATAAACTAGGGATTGTATTTTTATTTTTTTTAGTTACACTTAAAATGGAAAGAGTTGTATGACCTTTTCTGTTGCTCGCTGCAGAAGCATTACACATTATTTTCATTACTTACAAATGTCAGAAAAACATTCAGAATAAATGCCTAAGTAAATAGAATACATTTCTAAAGCCCTGTCCCTCCCTTACCAATACATTTTGAATTGCAGGTAGCCATAGTAGTTCAGTGGTGGTTACAATCAAGGCAAGTAAAATGAAATAAATAAAAACCCCCAAACTTTGTACAACTAGACCAAAAATGAACATTGATCCTGCTTCAAGCACATTGATACAATAAAATAAAATCTTTTGACTTGAGATTTTGACTTGCGATTTTAATGTACAGTAAGACTCTAAAAGAAGAATCTTTCTTGCTTTTTAATATAGTGTGACTCTAACCATAACTATTTTAGCTTATATTTTTAATCTAATTCTTAAGCCACTAGGACTCATGCATCTATATACTTTTGAAAATTTGTGTTTCAGTGTCAAGTTGTTCAGGCATTTTTTTCATTATTACTTTAGCCCTGATTTCTGATGTGGGAAGATAAAACTGAGCCTCCAAACATAAATGAAGAATTATCTAAACTCCTCTATTCACAGAAATACAGTAGCCCAAAGGCAAACAAGGAATACAAAGAGCAACTGGCAGCAGGGCAGGATGTCACTTACTTATTGTAGTTCGGGACAATTCTTTAACAGTTTGGGTGAAATGAATGATTGGAGTATGGTTTCAAGTAGACAGGTGCATTACATAACAGAGAACACCTCAAAGTTGTCTTCCTTGATAACTTTATTCTCAGAAATGATCCACTCACTGCATCTGAGACGTGAAGGAAGGCAACTGGTAGGGGGACTACAAGCTAAAACCTATCATTTTATTTAATCAGAGACACATTTATAATTCAGATGGTTATTCTGTTCCTTTTCTCCAGATGTAAAATAAGAATATAAGTAGTTCTGCTTTTCTGACTGGATGCTTAATTAGTTTGCATGATAATGAGAGAATCACAGATTTAAAGTACTATGGAGCTGCCCAGTATTAACAATCTTTTGATGTTAAATATCAATAGCATGCAAAATGCAAGTGTCATTACGCTAGTAAGATAAACTTTATTCTTTTTGTATTATAGTTTCTTGCAATCTAGCAGTGTTTTACCATGGCGCCATTCATGAGAATATGAATTGCCTGCACGTGTCTTGCCCAGCATTGGAAAGTTGCATACTAAAGGCTCGAATCAATGTCATTTTGTACAACATCACAACAGGTAATTAAGCATTCCATTTATAAAGGCTGAAAACAGCAATGATAGGAAATGTTAAAATTACACTAGGTCAGTTGCTGTGCTAGAAGATCTACTGAAGTAAAATGTAATGCTAAAAAAGCATCAGACTTTTTAGTCTTTTCATTAATGTACCTACTTCTGAAAATACTTCCCCCCTTTCTTCTATTCAGTATATGAGAAGGGACCTTAGGGAGACACTCTGCTCTCAAAATTCATGCTCTGAGTACCTAATCAATACTATGTTTGGGGAAAATACCACACCAGATTGGAGGCTACCACTGCTCATGTCCCCAGATCCAACCAGTATTCCCATTAGGCACGTGCACAACGAGCCCACACACATAGCACAAGCACACATACAGACACAGCCAGCCGCACAGGTAACGCAGACGGACGCGTAAAGCAGACACATGAACACAGGTACCACCAAGAGCCTCCTCCTGCTTCTTCTGGCTGCACAGGATGGAGATCTCCTAGTGAATATATATATATATATATATATATATATGTATATAAAAAATATGAAGGGTCTGGAGCACAGGTCTGCTGGGGAGTGGCTGAGGGAACTGGGGGGGTTCAGTCTGGAGAAGAGGAGGCTGAGGGGAGATCTCCTGGCCCTCGGCAACTCCCTGCCAGGAGGGGGCAGAGAGGGGGGATGAGTCTCTGGAGCCAAGGAGCCAGCGCCAGGCCCCGAGGGAATGGCCTCAAGCTGCCCAGGGCAGGGTCAGGCTGGCTCTGAGGAAGGATTTCTGTGCAAAAGGGGCTGTTGGGCGTTGGAATGGGCTGCCCAGGGCAGGGGGGAGTCCCCGGGATCCCTGGAGGGGTTGAAGAGTCGGGCTGAGCCAGCGCTGAGGGATCTGGGGGAGGTGGGAATGGTCAGGGGGAGGGTCATGGTTGGTCTGGAGGAGCTTCGAGGTCCTTTCCAACCGAGATGATTCTGGGATTCTGTGATATATACACATATATGTACAGTACGAATCCCCCCAGCAGGTGGGCTCAGATGCTCAGTTAGCCCAGTCTGGACCCCAGTCTCCCCAGTTGCTGTCACCCAGACTATGAGCCCCCGAGGGCAGAGCCCTGCAGTTGCTGGTACAGACACACCCCCCACCCCCGAGCTTGCCAGGACTCCCCTACTCCCCGGTAGTGTAGATCCCTCTCTTTCCTCACTTTGGTTCCTTCCCTAAGCATCCTACAGTAAATCCTGTCCAATCCCAAATTGCACATCCTTTGCATCCCGTAACATGTCCCATAACCCTAGGCAGTGACACCCCCAGTCCAAAAGGTGTTGATGGGTATTATTTGGGCTCCTCGACCTGCCACTATCTCCATGTGCTCCTTTCGTGGGTGTGCAGATGAGCTTTTAACCCATAAACTAACATATTTATGATTTAACAAGGATTGATCCAGATCTTCTCATCTTTGAAAAACTGACATCCAAGGAGCCAAATACTCAATCACTGAGTAAATATGAAAGGCAAAACAGCACAAAGACCACTGAGTGGGAAAGATGCCAGCATCATAATGCCACGTCAAGTTCTCTTCTGCGCCAAGCTCCATCTTCTACCACTAGCCATGGCTTAACAGCAAACACTTACATCTCCACCACAAGCCAAAAAACTGAAGTTACTACTTATTCCAGGGCAGAAACATTTCTCCCGGATGATCATTTTGCTAAGAGCACAAGCACAACTTCAGCAAGCACTACATCAATCACCAGCTCAAACAAGAAGTCTGTACCCTCAACTTTGATATCTGAGTCTGCCAAGGTGTTTTCCCGCATGCCCACTCCCCCTCGTCTGAACAGCAGTAAGCAACACTTAAATGAAACCAAAGGCTACAGCGGTAGGAATTATACTTCAGATAATGAGGCATCTGCTTGGGAAGCTGCAAATTTGGGTGTCTGGTTGATTCCTGTGGTTCTCTGCTCTTCTCTCATCTTCCTTTGCTGTTGTACTGTTGCTTTCACAGCAGGACGTTGCAGCAATAGGAGAGGTCAGTATAAGCCCATAAGGAGAGGAAGAACAACGTCGAGACAATTCATAAAATATACTACTGTCAAAGGTAATTTGTAAAATACTGTCACCATCCTTGTTTTGGAACAAATAGCTTTTAAAAAATGAATCGTATATACCAGCTTATTTCTTTCACAGAACCGAAGATAGTTTTTTTCAGTGATGGTTTCAGAATCTTTCAAGTTCTAATTTAATTCTCAACAGATGAAATACAATTCTCCTGTCTCTTTAGGTAGGAGTACACAGTCATAGCTCCTGCTGCATGCTCAGAGGTGTTTGAGCACATTTTGGTTCCCGTGACCCAGACTAAAGCCTGACAGTATACACTTTCCCTGACTCAAGAGGGCAGATTTACTGCAGCTCACGTATCCTTTCCCCTGAGTTCGAACTAACCTGAGAAAATGATGTGTAATCAGTAAAACTGACCAATGTGTTATAGTATCATAAAATCGTTTAATCATCCTTTAATCGCCTCAGATCTCATTGTTTGTAAAAAAACTGTCAATTTTTCTCCGACTTCTAGATTTACTTTTTCCCCTCATTTATCCCTAATATTGAGACAATCTAGCCCGCACTCTTTACTTCTTAAAAAAAAAAACAAACCACCAGAAATAACCCAAGTCCCCAAACCGACTGACTTCCATTAACTCACACCCAAACATCTGATCATTCAATCTTCACACTTTACTTTCACCCCACTTCTCACTTCACCCTTCTGATAACAATCATTTCAAATGTTTTTCAAGTCCCTTCAGAAACACCTTCAGACTTAACTGCTTTTTTTGTTTGTTTTTGTTTTTACCCGCTCTGGTAATGCACATTGAGAAATCCATTCTGTTATTGGCTAAGGAAAACACAAATGCAGGTAACATTTGTTCATGCCTTACAATTAGCATTGATCTGTGTTGTCCACCTTGGCTTGCTTTTTCTTGCCTACTCATATTTATCATTTACATCATCAGCTTTTTAGAACAGGGACAAGTCATTTAATGTATGTTGCACAGGAATACACAAAATGTTTTGAAAGCTCTGTACGTGAGCTTTATAATTAAAACCCCCTTTTGTGTTTCCTCATCCTGTATACTCTATTCATGAGTGCTACTCGTGAATATATATCAAGTGACTAGATCAACAAGGTAGCAAGGTATTTCCTTGCCTTACCTTAGTCAGGAAGTTTGCTTAGCGAAGCAAACATTTTTAACAGTAACCAGCATTGTTTTCTTCCTCTTTTAAACTTGCTGACATCTCAGAGTTTCTCACTTTCTTCACTTGCTCTAAGAAGTTTCTATTTCCCAGGCAAGTGTAAATGTTATAAAAGGAAACAATAAAAAAATAAAACTGATTGTCATGTCTGTGTTGCAGAAAATAATTTTAAAACCAGTAAGATTCATGCAGTGTTCAAAGAGTGCACTGATGGGGCTGTAAGGTCACAAGAACACCTGTTTATAGTCGAGCAGGGACCTCTCTAACATTATATTTTAGCCCACATTGATCAGCACTGTAGCTTGGAAAACTGAAGTTTAAAAAACCCTTTGTTTGCAGTATTTGATTGACCCTATATGTTAATTTATATGAATAGAAGAGAGACTGACACAGGATAAGAACATTTTAAAGGAGTGTGGTTAGTTAATCAGTTGAAATAGCACCAAAGAAATTCCTTCTATTTTAGCTAGAAAAATTAGAATTAGGTAAGATTTATTTTTAAGGTCCGTTCTATGCTTATATATAGTGATACAAACTCTAGAGAGGTGCCCACTGCATGATGTACTTTAAATTTGAACAAGCTGACTTTTACCATCAAAGTGTACTTTCTTAATTCATCATGTGGCTGAATCTAGCACATAATTTAACTATCACTAAAAATTTCAGCTAAGAATGATGAGAACCTGATGGCTCTTCTGAGTTAGAGGAAGTTGACAGGTATTATTTTCCAGGATTTTAACACCAAAAGGAAAGGAACTAGGAGAAAGATACTCTATATTGTATCGAAGGACGAATGTGGTGCTATTGTAAATAAAGAACATATGTCTCATATGATATGCTCATCGTCTCAGGGGGAATCCTCAAGGATCTGACTCTGAAGAGTCTGACTCACTTCATCAGGTAACAGAGGAGGAACTCAGTTCCTCAAATTGTAGATTACAGTGATGGGCTTTATATCCTTTCTCCACAATTTATGCGGGGAATGGTGATGTGCACCAACACCATCAATGTGCTTTTTTAGTCTAGGAGCTGCAGGCCATGTGGTTCAGGATTCTCTTTGCACACTGCTCTAGCAACCATTTTCTGTCTGTAGTTCCCCAAGTCTGCCTTTTTAACCTTTTTAAAAACGGGGGTTATGTTTCCCCTTTTCTAATGAGCAAGAACTTCGCTGGACTGCCAAAACTTCTCAAACATGATGGATAGTGACTTAACCACTTCATCTGCCAGTACCCTCAGGACCCAGAGATGCATCTCATGGACTTGTGCACCTTCAGGTTCCTCAGATGGTCCGCAGTTTCTCCATCTCCAGATTAGTGACTATAGTGCACTTAATAGTACCTTGTTGCTCCTTTGATATTTACCCTCGATATTATGTTCTGTAGAATCATATAATGGAACCAGGACCTCAATACTCACCAGAAAAGCCAGACTGAAGTGAAAATTTATATCTGACCCATGTGCAAATGCTTCTGGGGCAGGATAGAATGACTAAAATATGTAAGATCATGTTCTGGAGAGTCTTCTTGGTTTGTTGGCATATAGAGAAAAACATAGGAAGAAAAAGGGTTAGATAAAACACAGTAGCAGAGTCACAAGAAAATAAATACATACTTTTCAAGCACGAGGGAAAACAAGGAATGTGTAGAAAGATAGTTTGTCCAGATAGCATGTCCCTTTTTAGACAACTGTCCCTTTATCCTTTATAGGATATCATTTTATCCTTTATAGGACTGCTTGTAGCAGTCTTATGCATGAAAACAGGGCAAAAAGTGTCAGCTCCAGTCAGGAGTATAAATAGTGCCCTGAAGACCATGAGATTATCCGTAGGGGTTTACCGACTCTTCACACACAGCCAGTCACATTCAGGTTTAGAGCTTGGTGAAGTTACTAGTTGTAACATCTACTTTCCTTGCCAAAAACTGAATTATGTCTCTGTGCAGGCCTTCTTGCCTAATCTGAGCAAGAGATTATGCTCAGCGTGTGACAGCCCTTCTTTAAAGGGCAAAAGTGCAACAGAACATAGACAAACAACCTCAAGAAACTATTTAGCGACACTTTGAACGTTTCACTTCACAACTCCGAGCACAGTTTACTAAAGACATCTTATGCCAGAGATTACAGTAGTTTCTAGATGCAAAAAAATCAGCCAGAATACTGACAAAGCAAGTTCTTTTCCAGCTTGACCAAGAGCTAGATCTCAACCTTTCTTTGGAATGTTTATATGGGAGATAAAAGAAAGGTTACTCTCCTCAACAAGCACCAGTGAAACTATGCATCACAACTGTTCCAGATGGCCAAGAACTTAACTCGTGTGAGTTTTTTTTCCATTGGAGACAGCTTATTTTTCCTTGCCGTAAGGAACTTACTTTTCCAGTTTGCGGGGGCAAGTGTTTGGATTTGAAATGAGACATCTGCTACTTGGAGGTTGGAACAGTGACCGCAGAGAAGCACATATAGTAGCCTTCCTGCTCAGGTTTCAATGTGTGATGGACAGGGTTGCCTGAGGTCAGAGCTGTGAACTAGCTCCATGTTCCTCTTGGCCATAAATACCAGTAAGAGAATTACCTATGGAGACAGCCAATGCCTCTAGATATAATGTGTGGTTTTTGGTCCTCCTTCCTTTTGAATTTATGCAGCAGGGGGCCTAGCCTGCTTCTTGATTTAAGTGTTACCTATCTACATTTTGATCTAAAAGCAACACGAGCGCTTCCATTAATAAGAACATACATACACACCTTAGTCATGCAATCACGTTATAATGTACAGAACACACTGGGAAGTGACGATTGCTAAGTATGTCCTTATTACTGTGCTGGAGAGTGCTTAACCTCTAAGTCTATTACTCTTTAACTCTTCATAGCTTTTAAACTTCAGTGCAACTTTCCACTGAGGTGGCCTGCAAGAGTATTATATGGGAAAATAAAGATGTGCAGTTTAGTTCATAAAAACATGTGCTATATTATACATCACCAAGTTTGGGAGGACTTACACCAGAGCTACAATCCCAGTGTACTAGGTATTCTACATAATCACAGATAAATACCGCCACCCTCAAACACTAACAGTGTAGAGGGAGAAGGAGAAAAGCAGAAACATCCAAGATGACAAAGAGCTCAAAATACAACTCAGGCTACCTTTGATCCAGTCCACTGCATTGCACAAGTTTTATGCTGTAACATTTAAACCATCAGCAAAAATCACAAGTGTAACTCTGAATTTTACATTACCTTTGATTCTAGCAGTTTGATTGGACACTTAGAGGATTATGAAGGTTTTTAATTTTGCTTGCGTGTTTCTTAGCAAGGAGAGGAAAAGAAGATAGTGTTGAAAGCCAAGGTTGGAGGTCAATTTTGGCCAGCAGGCCAAGTGTTCTATAGCCATAAGGTCATTAAGACAGATACTACCGGAAAACTAGTGTCTCTGACAATTAATTTCCGATGGTAAGTGTTGGATGCAGTTAGTGAATGAGTCCCAACGTTGTTCTTGGCCAGTAGGTATAATCTACTGGTTGCTGGTAGACACATTTGAGTATCCTGGCACTCAGGAGACAGCCACCTTTTATCCTGCCTCTATTTCTTGAAACATTTATAGAATGTATGTAAATTAGGCTTGAACACTTCAGAGGGAACTGTAGAAGCCCGTGCATTTTAGGTTTCCCATGAATTAGCCATGAAGCTGATGAAATGCTAATGCAATCAAATGAGAAAACAATTCCCCTTGCTGTGCTGTTCTTTCTACCAGCCATCATGATTAGTAAAGTCGAATTGCTATTTTAACTACAACTTTCATACAGAGTTCTTCTTCGGTCCATTTAAAGTCTACAAAAGAGCAAAGGAAAATTGAATTGTCCTCTGTTGCAGAGAGGATTTTATCAGGTGCTCACATGTCCTGAGTGTGTAAGGACAACTTTTACGGAGAAAACAAGCTTATGGAGTTCTGGGTTTCTTAAAACGTTTACTCATAACAGTCTGGTACAAGACACGGCACTGCAAAACAGTTATGTATGCTTGCTAGTAGGCCAGTCCTTATGCAAGCACTGACAGAGCTAATTAAGAAAACAAATTTCTTTTGTGTACATGCTAGAAGCAAATTGCCTTTGGAATAAAGCCAGGCACAACTCCACCATCCACACAAGTCTGAGTCAAACTGCAGTTACTTCCTCCATAATTTTGGTTTCATGGCTGTTCAAAAAAAGATTAGGAATTACACAATGTACTATTTTAAATGAGAATTTTAAACATTACCCTCATTATCCCTTAATAAAGGAACAACCTAAGAATAGCAAAAGATTTCCCCGTATTAAGCTTCTGCTAAAAGGCCACATTATCAAATCTAAGAGGAAGGACTACAAAATAACCAAGTGGGTAAGTGCAAAATTGGGATTTCAGCATTTTCAATTTTAGCTACAGCTCTGGCAAATTCTCACAAGGAGTAAAAAGCTGCATTAAACTCAGTCTCCTGCCATATGAAAACAATCTTTACCTAAGAAGAATCCTTCCAAAACTGACGTTTTTGGAAACGTGAATACATACACTCTTTGGCTGTATGTAAACACAAAACAAGAAGAAATCCTAGCAGTGAGTGAGTCAAGCCACACAGAACACTTTACAGAAATCAATTCCCTTCAGTTTTCAATGTCCTCATTCTAATGCCGCTTCATCTCAGTGAGTTGCTGGCAGGGCCACACGCGATGTTCTTTTATCGGTATGCAGAATCCTTAAGTCTGATGAATAAAAACTGCCCCTTCCAGACAGTGAATACTTTCTCTCTAAGCTGAAATCCTAGTAAGCCAGGAAGGTACAATAAAAGCAAGAACAGAGTTATTTACGTGCTTTCGATTTGATATTAAGGTCGTTTTTTTCTTAACTGTGAGAGGGAAATAAATGTTGCCTATAATTCCAGTGTTTCAAATCAATTAATTTCAAATACAAATTATCAAGTATAAGATAAAAATCAATATTATTTCTTTCTCTGTGCTTCACAGCAGTAAGCTGGGTGATTTTTTCCTTGAAGAGCCTGGGTACGTTCAAGAGACAACTCAACTGGCCTCATGCCACCAAGACTCAGTCCATTCCTATTTAAGCTCTATAATCACCTCACTACTCACCAGCTCTCACTTTCAGCAACTCTCATCATTCTTCCTCTCCAACGTACTTCGGTATCCTGTCAATAACTGCTAGTTCACCTTCCCACTACCCATCCCATTTTCTACTTCTTTTCTTCCATCATTTTATGCAGGTATTTTTACTTAGGGTATTGTTAGCCTTCCTGATGACAACAGAGACCCTCACACTACTCCGTGTGCTTCAACACCTTTCCAAAAGGTAAGCTACTTAGGCAACATTATTTTTATTTTACGGATAGGGAGTACAGATTCAGAAAAATCTGAGTGACATTTGAAAAGCATTTAGAAAGTTTAGAGCTCTTAATTTTTAGGCTATTAACAAATGGAACCGAGACCCTAAGTAATTTCATTCTTTTTGATGCTGTTGCTCTAAGTTACGTGAAAAAACAAGTTGTGTGAGAAGTCAGAATGTGATTAAGCAGAGAATGTGAACCAGGATCTCCCAAGCTAAGAAAGCACAGAATCGAATGTTCAAGTCACCAATATGACTTAAAACATATTTTATTCAAAGAATAAGATTCACAGACAGGAAAATTACCCTTACAAGCCAATCCAGTGGTAAAGAAAGATCTGATTAACTCATCAGTAAGCTTCATAGTTTTGGTTAAGGTTCTGAATAATTATATACCCATACCATACAGAAATATTAACACAGCGTTTTAATATTTCCATGATAATCAGGTGTACCTGCAGGGTCTGCTCTCATGGTAATGCCTGTATATTCAATAGTTTCTTGACGGATTCCTTATACTGAGACATGTTATTTTCTGTTTCACCTTCATTTTTAAGTGCAATTACAGAGTTTCTGTAATTCTTAACCACTTCAGATGCAAGCAGCTCTTCCTCAGTTACATTACTGACATTCTCTGAGGCTTTTATTCGAAGTAGTGTATCCAAGGCATTTTTCTGAGAACAGCTGTTTTCCCAGATATACTCTTCCATGTCTTCCTCAGTCTTCTCGCTCTCCCACATTTCCGTTTTCTGAAAGAAAATATACATCGTCTTAAAAACTACTCAAGACTGAAACAAAGCGACAATGATTTGAAGAAACTTATACCAATTCGCTTTAAAAATCACATTCGTTGTGGAAGATATTTCCCCTCCTCTAAAGTCCAAGGCTTGTAACTCAAGCCTCAGAGTTCAAAAGGTGCCGGTATGCTGCACATTTTCTGTGCAGAATGTGTTTCTTTCCTCCCACTTATCAAGTTCTTTATGTATCTGGCAGATGTTAACTAGACAAGTCAGAATGGGAAGAAAAGCTTATGGCCTTTCGTTATAATGAATAACAAAAAGCCTTGTAAAAGTATTAATTTTAAATAAACCTAAATGCTCAAGGTTTGGAAGTAGCCACCTAGCTATTATGTCCCTGGTATGTTTACACTGGCTATAAGACACAAAGTGAGACAGCTCGTACCAAGTAGCATATGATGAGAGACAGCAATCCTTCAGTATTCAGGAAACGCTTTGACTGTGACTCATAAGGAAAAGCACCACCAATTAATCCATTTCCTCTTCCTGCAAAACAAATTGCTCCTCAAAATAATCTCTGTCCACAAAGTGCTATTTTTTTTTTACCTCATTAGCGCTGCAAGATTAGACAGGATCAAAAGTTGAACACAGGCTGAAGCCATCATCCCAGTGCCTGTAAATACCTGGCTCGTGCAGTTGTTCTTTATAATTTTTGTCTCTGAACATTTCACTGATTCAGCAGAGCTTCCCCTAGCTTCACAGACTGTTTAAGGGATATTTCCAATGTTAAAACCTGCTATTTTTGTATATTCTTTTATTGTACTTTGGTAAATATATATGATTTGTAGATATAGTTGTATTTTTATATGTTGCAGATCATGTATTTATTTGTATAATTTAGTACTTTACTGATGTAAACAATACATAGTGTCCTTATTTCAACTATTTAAGAATCACAATTTGAAATATTTTTGGTGGTCATGGTTTTTTTTACAGCTCTTGTAGAAATCACATCTAAATAAAACTTATTTCTCTGGGAATAAGTTCAAAGAAACCTTATAGTAAAGCATTTACAACATAGATTTTATTTTTATTTTTTTTTTTTAAATCCCTTGCCAGAAAGGGCTCTTCAGTACATTTTTAGCTATGCTATGCAGAATCAAAATAAACCTGGCAATCACAGGAGGGTTGGGGTTTTTGTATGGCTTTTTGGAGGAGGCGAGGTGGGGGCATGTTGTTGGCTTTTGTTTATTTTGAAGTATTCTGTCCCCTAGTCAACAAGGTTGCTGCAGTCAAACCACAATGTTTAATAACCTTTAATTAAGACCTAAGATTTTTTTTTTTTTTTTCCCCTGCAACCCTTTGCGCTTGCTGAATTTAAAAATACTTTAACAAATGCTGCATCCTGCACCTGGTAAATAGAACCTCTTGTCTTTTAAATCTCTGAGTCTAAATGTTTAGACAGAAACAGTGATTAACACTGCTAAAAGGCTCATATGACTGACATTAAAACCTGGACACAATACAACACAGAAGTAAAAGAACCTTATTCAATTTCTAGAGGGGAAAAAAAAAAAAAAGACATACTGTAGCCTGCATGGCTAAAACAGTAGCAGAACAAGTGGGTATAAAATATTCCTTCTATGTTTGAAAAATACTTCAATTAAGTGTTGAGATAGTTTTCAATTAATTACATCATCCTGTTATACATATCCCTTGTTTATCTGCATAATGGCTATCTAACACATTTTTTTCCTAAACTCCAAAAGAATTTTAAAGCAAAAGGTTCTCTCACAGGGATAGGGTTTCTCAAGAGTAAGGGAATATGGGTATTGCTGCTGGTCACTCCCTCGACCAACCTCGTGTTTGAAGTTCAAACAAAAGATCCCTGTGAGGTTTTTAAACACCTTTAAATTATAGCGGAGACAACAAGAACTAATTACCATCATTACATTTATCTCTGCAGGAAAATCCTTCTCTGGACACATTAACTTGGAGGATTTTGGAGATGTACGCTGATAAAAGATTGAGATTTCCCTTTTTCGTTTGGGTGATACAGAGCAAGGAGATTTTAAAGGAGGCCAGAGAAACTGTTAAGCATTTATTTCTTGGAATCCTTCCCAACAGAATGGTGTGTCAAAACGGATTTTAAAATTAAAATCTGACTTGCAGAGGGGAGCAAGGCAGGAAGGGATTTGCAGTAGGGGGAGATTTCAATATCCGTTCCTCAGCCCTGCTACAAGAAGCCAGTATCCATCACTGCAACGTTGGTGGCCATGCCTCAAAATGAGAAGTCATCCCCCTGTACACAGGTCCAGACATACATCACAAACAGGAAACCGAACAGAAACCAGATTTTTGCAAAACAACTGTATTGAGTGAAACTTAAATATGTTTCCAACCAGATTTATGGCAAGAGGAAAAATGACTCTGGAATTATACGTTCATTTGAAAAAGTACCCTAGGTAGACAAGCACCCATGAACTCTGACTAGTGGAGGTGTTACAAGTGTTTTAAGTCCCAGTTTAAAGTGTTATGAAGAAAACTAAGGAGACAATGAAAGAAACTTCAAAAAAAAGGTCTTCATCACTCAAGCTTTGTTAATCGATGACTTTTGTTCCCATCAAATTTAAAGTGTTAGTAAATACTGCACTAAGTCTTACAAACAAGAATAAAACCATGAAAACTGGAATGCAAGTGTGGCATTGTGTAACGTTTTGATAAAAACCCCACTTAGCGAACAAGGTTAAAAATCAAGAACCGTGGTTTTTTCTGCACTGAATTCACTACAGATGATTGTTTCATTCTATCACACATAAAACAGAATCTCAGTGAGTATTAATCATCTTGGCTGAAGATGCAATCAGCTGGTAATTTCAACTGTTTCTCTTACCAAAACTTTCAATAAGAACCACAAAACTCAAACAAACAAAAAAAATCAGGAAAAACAGCTTTTCATAGAAAGTCAACGGATCTAAATCTACTGTTAAAGAGGCATAGAAGAGATTTTTTTTTTTTCCACACTTCCTAATGCAAATATAGAGCATTTTTAACACCATAAACACACTAAGAATTTGTTTCTAAGCAAATCTTTTATGCTACAGTTTAAGCAGTATTTTGGGAGGTTTACAAGCCTTTACAGTGCTTAATCTGACATGCTGACAGAGTACAAATACTAAAATTGTGCTCTGGCCAGTGAAATTGCTTTTTACATAGAAGTCATTAACAAAAAGCTTCAATTTATATTGTACCTTTAAGTATAGAAGAAAGGAATCCATTTTTGATCACTTAAGCAGGCATTTCATCATTTTCTGTGTTTTTGTGCGAGTTTAACTTTCATCATTTTGCTGTCAGAGTGATACGGAGGAAGATTAGAATTGTCAATTTTAGTGGTGTTGGTTTGTTTGTTTGTTTTGGGGTTTTTTTTTGTTTTGGTTTGGGTTTTTTTTTTTTGGGGGGGGGGTGTTGTTTTTTTTTTGGTGGTGGTTTTTTTTTTTAGGGGAAGGGAAGTTCTTTAAGTTGCAAGTCAAATTTCAACCTCTGTATTGCCTGGAATAAATACACCTATTTCTTAGTGCTGCACTGAAATGAAAAATACTCTGTGTAGTACAGTAATCACAGATTTTCAGGTAATAAGTGAGAGCTATACTAGCATTTGCCAAATTATTGGGTTCCTTCAATCCAAACATGAGTTGCGAGACAGTTACATACTCATCTCTCTTTGGATATATTTACACCTTTCAATTGTACTATTTAGTTGGCAACTTAAAAAGAAATATCAACATGAATTTATATAGAGGCAAAATGTATCTGATGAGATTGGATTGAAAAAAAATGGTTTGTTGATGCAGAATAGGTAAAAATACATTCTTCTGAATGAGCAGAACATTATTTTCTAGGACACAGACAGCAGTGGCACTGGGCTGATAAGACCCTCAAGGAAAAAAATCAGGATAAAGACTGAGGACTTAACATTCCAGCAAGGTACAAATGTAAAACACAAAAGGAGAAGAAGCAAAGAAGAAAGAACAGAACCCTGCCTCAAAAATAATACTAGATGTAAAAGATGCTCTCACACTTGATGATACTCACAGGTTTAAGCTCTGGTTCTGTCACTAATTTAAGAGTCCTCAGCAGTCACCATCTAGTTCCATCTTTCATAAATGAGGACACCACCTAATTTCTCGGGGCTGAAGTGGCTGGGTGTATTTTCTGGAATATCCAGGCTTCTAAAAGGGCCATTTGTAAGGTATTTATCTAACTCAGTTTGTTTTCTGAATGTCGATCAGGTAAGACTCTGATCTCATCAAGACAAGTCAGTGATAGTAAGGGTCCAAATCTTTGATGATTTTCTGTTCATTTTTTAAATATCTATGCTTCATAAGACTTCATTTCACTCCAACATTTAGACCATAAAAATTAATTTATGCATCAAAAAGGCGCCTTGTTTCTACAGCAACTAGAAACATGAGGCTTAAACACAAGGCACCGCAAAAAGCTCACTACAGTCTGAAATAGTACAAACCTTTTGCATGAATGTTCGTCCTTTGTGGTTTCAAGCATGAGGTGCAAAAAAGTTTAACTTTCTTTCACTACATTACACATTTCCTGGCAGCAGAACTCTTCCCTTTGATTGTAAATGTTTGAATTCAGATCTTCAGAGAAAGTTTATGAAATCTAACATCTACTACACCATTTCATTTTATCTTTTCTGTTTATCTTTCAAGCTGTTAGGTTTTGAGCACTGGTGAGTGCATAACGAAATGTAATACATACTTCAGAACAAAGTATATATTACAACATTTAAAGACCACCCTTACTTCAGTCTCAGTTTGCATTACCTAAACCATCTATAATGACACAGTGAGAAAGAACACTGTTGTAGGAAGGGCACAATTATATCACACTTCATTATTCTAAGATCTCAGAGTCAGATTTACACTAAGCAGTCTTCAGTTACACTAAATAGTGGCCAGAGCTCTAAACCAGTCTCTCCCAGGTACACGCTCTAATCACTAGGCTGTGGCACTCCTCCTCAGTTCAATGAATCTTGCAATTTTTTTTCTGCCCGGGGAGAGAGTTTCAGCAAGATTTAAGAGTATCGCCCTCCACATCCCATTTTAACCCTACAACCCATGTGTCACAACATCCTGAATGTTCAGAACATGAAGTTAAAGTATACTTTTGAAACCTAAGTAGCCAGAGACTCACTTAAGTTTCAAAAGGGGACTCATTCTTTCACATATTTTAGGCTGAATTACAAGGTGAACTCCTAGTATGAAAACTGCAAAATTCTACTAAGTTCTCCTGGCACAACCCAAAGTGATAAAAATTACTCTTACTTGTAATGGCTTAAAATGATTGTAGATCAAAAAAGGACAATACAATTGAAGTGCTAACTGAAGTCTAGAGAAAAGCTACACAATGGATTTTAGGATTATTACCAATGGTTACGAAAATATTCATTCAGCTGCATGCATATGCAGACTCCCCAGCCTACCAGTGCCTTGAAGTTGAATGCAAAAGCAACGTAGGACACTACCCTCAAATTAATTCAAACTACACAGCTTTGGGATTCATATTTTAGTTAAACCTCTAGCGTCCCTATGTCCATTCTTCAGATTTTTTTTTCCTTCCCTCAGCTTTCTCCTTCAACTACCCCATGCTTTCATTTCAAGTACTATTAGCATCTACAATGCAAGCACAATGAAGAGATGAACCCAGAAGGCCCTCTGGCTATCACTGTACATATTTAGTAGCCACTTTCCACTCATCCCTACCTCTATGTTCCTTCTTTCTTACTGTTCTTTTTTAAGTGTTGAATCTTTTTTTATCAGACTCCTGTAACTACACGATTAGAAAAAGCATGAGAGAGTCCAAAAGTGTGTACACCATTATTCTACTGTTATTTTTAGTATGTCAGAGCAGACCTATTACTTTAAGAAACACACTGGAGAACAGAAAAATGCAAAGGCAACTTTTCACTAATCTTTCAAGATCTCAGCTGTGTAATGCAGAATGGTATCTTCCTCTCTCCATCATTTTGCATTTATGTATGTTGAAAATCATGTGGAATCGGAGCAAGAAATATTGCTGCACCTTTTTGTAGTCTCGACTGGTTTAAAGCAACTGTAAGTTATTTCCTCCTTACTCTACTTTCTTCAGATTCCTCCCCTTCATAGTGACTATGAATGTTTTTCCTCACTGGGAAATTAACTTCCTGCTCCACTTCTTTCTTCCTGCTTTCAACTTAAAACAGAACTTTTTAGTGATGAACTAGTGAAGAAATCAGTTGGTGATCTTTTTAACCGCTTGAGGGCAGCAAACTCTTTAAAAACCACTTAATACCATCAAAATACCATTCAGGTTTAGAGAGCTGTTACAGCGTTCAAGAAGCACCATCCTTTAAAGGTAGCAGAAATACAACTGATTGAGCTGCTGATTAACAATCTACCTAATAGATCTCACATTCTCATTGATTAATTCAATCCAGGCACAATCCTGGGGGATAATTTGAAAGGAATCATAGAAGTCTAAAGAAGATAAGTTCAATTCTTACTAGAGGGTGCAAGTCAGATATCTGCTGAACACATTCTAAAAGCTAATAAACCACAAGTGCTTTATTAATAACTCACAAATGTTTTATTAATAACCTGAAAAATATTAAACCTACTTATTAATAACCTGAAAACTATTAAACAGGAAGCAAAAGATCTCAAAGTATTTTATAATAACAAAATAAATTAACACTCAAGTTTTAAAATCTGAATGTTTTAAAGGTAACTGACCTCATGGCCCTCATGAGCCATCTGCATTTATTAATGTCAACTGCATCAGTCTGATATCTTAAGCTACACTTCTTGCTTCTTATCCATCCCTGCAAGTAACAAAGACTACAACTGAACTGAGCTCTCCATTAGATTTCAACAGCTTTATTCGCCAACCTGTAATTCAAATAGGTTGAACTAAGAACACAGTATGTAAACCCCTAATTAAAACTGCTCCCACTGTTCAGATCCATCTCAAGAAGCCGCACGCTGTCTTACCAAGCAACTCTTACTAATACACTGCCTAAATTCTGAGCAGCTTCCCATAGTTGTTCTGCTTTACAGTGCACCTCATCTGAACCTGTAATAACAGAGGACGGATCAAGAAATAAAGGATGAATTCATGTTTTTTCTCCTCTCTTCCTTCACTTCCTCTAGCAAAACAAACAAGCAAGAATTATGGGTTTTTTTCCTGCCAGAAAATTAACAAGCACTACAGATGCCCTTTGCCAGAAGCAAGAGTAGCATTATCTGCTACAGGAATGCAATTCTAGAGGATGAAAAAAAATTAATCACATTTCTTTTATCGAAATAAAGGGGGGTTAATTGCTTAAATATAGACAAAATATCAACTGGTAACACTGCCCTGTGTTTTGGTAAATTCCAACACAATCCTTAAAGGTCCTGATAGGCCTCAGCTTTTGCAGAATTTTGCATGGTCTAAGTCCATTGACGGCACTTTGGTGCGAGCATGAGAAGACAGGAAAGACAGTACAGTTTCACATGCAATACTACCTTTAACTACCAATTTGTTGGGGTTATGTAGCCCAAAAGGCTACTCAGTAGTACCCCACTTCTACAAGTAATCAAATAGATTCAGCTGCTCTCTCCATTCCCAAGTCATGAATGTGCCTTTTGGCACGCCTGCCACCTTTGCCAGCTTCTTCACCTTTACTCTTTATTCTGACCATCTATCAAGAGTTTGACAATTCTTTTCCCCTGTCCCTCCTTTGCACAGTGTGGAAACTGCCTCGTCCCCTAACATCACAAACCCAAAACATTCATTTACTCTTTCCACAACAAACAAAACCAAATTTAAGGGG
Organism: Athene cunicularia; assembly: GCF_003259725.1. Lineage (NCBI taxonomy): Eukaryota > Metazoa > Chordata > Aves > Strigiformes > Strigidae > Athene > Athene cunicularia. The sequence goes on from NW_020799092.1 coordinate 24,715,490, forward strand.
GGGGGGGGGGGGAAAAAAAAGGGAGTTCTTACACACGATTATAAAAAACACCTGAATTTCTCTGAAAGCTTCTCTACACCAGGTTCAATCATCCAGCATATCTTCAAAACCTTCATAATTTGGCTAGTCTTGTCTTCTCACACCATCCACTGATTGGTAGCCGGTTAGAGATAAAATGCTAGTCAGTGCATTAACCTACCAACACGCCTCCCTTGCTTTGTCTGTGGTAGCTCTCAGAAACCATTTGCCAAATTTGTTTTGGATAACCTTTTATCCATTTATTCTACATGCAAACAAACTCTCTTCCCCACATCACAATCCAGGAAATAAATCCAATCTTAACAATATATTCAGAGCCTTGAGGCAGAATAATACCTGTACCAACTGTTGATAGTGCCCATCTCTTCCTCCCTTCTATTTTGTCTGCACTCGTTGCATATTTGAGCTGTAACTCCATTACAAGGATTCTTGCAAACTAATTCCACCTGAGCCTTCTAACTGCAATAGCAATAGAATTAGTAAGCTGTGAATGCCCTGGATTTTTCTTGAAGCCAAGCATACAAGAAAATTTGTAATACAGAAGCTACTGTGGACACAGTGCTAAGTTCTGTCTTCTAAGCATGCATACAAAGAGACAGATGAGCCAGAATTAAACTCTTCACACTCATTATTTTTAAAATAACTTTCATTCTGAAATGCACCTCTACACAACAGAGCCTTGTAGAACATAGATCACTACATACCAAACAAAACCACAAGGAACTGTCATTCTTTTAAAAAGGTTTCAGATTCCTGAACTACTTGGACGCTCTCGTTCACAAGTGTAATGAAAGAATTATGCATCACTCGTAATGAAAATATAATTACACTTGAAATTATTTTATATATTCACATACCTGCTGGTTCAGAAAATTCAGTAATCTAGTTATTAACATAAATTATAGAGTTATGCCATATTTAGAGAGACAGTATTCAAAGTTTTCAGGATTGAGGGTCAATTTTACATGCAGCCAGCTTTCCCTTCACTTAACGAGAATGGAACAGTGACCTCATCTTTTTCTTGAATTCCATCACGCACATGCCTGAAAACACAGTGTGGCACTACTCTGCTGGGAAAGTCATCAAATACTGCAATTGGTTCTGTAAACAGGATTGATGTTACTGTCTACATGGAAGCCCACCCCTATACACCCCCCTCCACTATTAAAGGTTGTACAAATTAAAATAAACCATACAGTGTTTGCTTATGGTTGACAAAACATATCCAAACTATCTTTCAGCAAGTTATTAAAAGGTATTACCATTCCTCATGGAAATAAACCACCCCAAAACATGTCACACACAATAAATAAACATGCCTCTCAAGACCATTAATTTTTCATGGAAATCAAAGACAATTACAACTGATTGATGAACTCATCAAATATTAACATGGAAGTTGAAAGGTAATAAAAGGGCAAGAGACTTGTGCATATTCAATACACGCTGAACACACACGTAGCAAGATCGTATAGCCCTGTCTTCCATCACTAAGTAATGCTAGAGCAAAGGACAGATGTGGTGTTCGTCTGGAATTAATAAAGTGAGCGGTGTCTGGCTCTCTTGTCATTGCTTAATACTGGAAACTGATCTGCCATTAATTTAAGATTTGTAATGCAACGTAATGCTGTTGGGGAGAAAAATATCCATGTGTACAAAGCACTTGAAATCTGAAGTAAAGGTATCTTTCAAGATGTCAGTATAAGCTGAGTTTAATTTGATGCGCTCTACAATTACAAAAAGTATCCTTCAAGGCAACTTCCAGGGAAAGGGAAATACAGATCATCCTCCTTATGTTTTCAAGAACACTGAAATTCATAAAAATGCTAAATATGGACATATAATTTAAATACTATAGAATAACTGAAAACAGTAAGTGAATTTTTGGTAGCTAATCTGCTACAACTTCTTTAAAAGATCCCATCATCTATGGATACACACTGATGATGGCGGCTTCCACTGTCTCCTCAAATGATCTCACTAATAATCTATTACATTTCAACAAAGTTACGTTACCCAAAACATAACTATGGGTTCTCAACAATAATTCCAAACGGTTGTAAAATTTTTGAAGGCAATATTTATAATCAACATGATTAACCACAAAAATACAGGAGACAAGTCTGAAGAATTCACTGTAAAAGAAAAATCTGTGGCCTAAAGATATCTTATTAAAGGTATACTTAAGAATTGAGTAAATTATCAATAAACTGGAGCAGTATCTTTAATACATTTACACTGGATATTTCACAGGTATAATCATTTAACAAAATTAACCACTGGGAAAAATTCAAAATATGCCACATCCTGAATGATTATAGAAAAGTTTCCTTTACATTTTTGTAGCAATATTTATCTGAAGAGTTACAATAAGTTTTTATATTTTTCAAGACACTAACTGATGCAATGAAATCCTAAAACTAACAGAAGGTGGGGAGGATGTCCCTTTTCTGAGCAAAAGGGAGTTCAGAAAAGAAGCCTAAAGTTCTTAGGACTTCCAGCTTCAAGCAAGATTTGTGAGCGAGCATTTGGGAAGCAGAATTCTTCCAACTTACAGCTTTACCACAACCCATGAAAAGCCCAGGAAAAGAAAGACTTTAAGTAACAGGTAAGAGTTTGGAATCAGGCAAAATGTAGACACTGTGCTGTATGTTAGTTTTCATAGCTTTAAAGCCAGTAACACACCCTTCTGCTTTTTTGGAATATTTGTTTTTGTCTTTAAACATGGTCACTGTTAAAAATGCACAGATAACAGGGGATAATCACAGAGCACACCACTTCTCTGAATGCACTCAATTCATATTTGAATATTGTGCACAGGCCGCCCAGCATGCTGCCAAACTAAAGGTACATTGAGGAATCCTTAGAATTAAGATGCTTTCTGCTAGGCTCAGGGTGTTTTAGGCTTGTTGTTGTGGGGATGTATTGGGAAAGGCTTGGGAAAGAATCTCTTATTAAGGTCAAACACTAGAGAACTGAAAAGAGAAACTACATACACAAACAACAGAATAGCACTTGTGAAGTTAAAGAAATGCACTCGAAGTTGACTGGAGAATTAAGATTCAAACAGAAGCAACTTATCTTGGTTGAAGAAAAGTGAGACGGAAGAAGAAAAATCTAAGAATTTACTTTAAGCTGCACACAGTGCTGGAACTTTATATTACGAGAGAGCACGTGCACATTAGTGCAAGTTATTTTACAACTGCTTACCCAAGATTCATGGTACAAAACTGTGAGGAGGTGTATGCTGTAATCATAGTTCTGTCTTCTGAGTGGACACCTGAAAAATCATAAACAAAGCTAGTATTACTGAAATCAAACCACTGTAATATACTGTTGAGCAAAATGTTAAACTTACCATCAAAATTTCTAATTTTAATGTAGGGAATCTTAGGAAAACGTGTGTTTGATTCACACACGTATCTGAATTACACTTAATCAAGAATAACATCATGAAGGCATAAGTATTAAGAACATGGAAGAATGGGCATCTGCAAGTCACTAGGAAATGTACAAAATGCAAGAATTTACAGATGTTCAAGCAGCATTAAAAACTTCTTCACCCTCTGTGCCAAAGTGGAATCCAACATACATTAAGTGTGAACTCCTTTAAAAACTAATTTAATTTTTTTCCCCCAGAGCTGAAGGAAGATGGCTGGTGAAAACAGGTATGGAATACAGTTCAGAACAGGAGATCTAGTCAACAACTTAAGAAGAAAAGTTTAAGGCAATGTAAGTCGAAACCAGTAAAATTTCTTGGAATAAGACACGGTCCTGCAAAAAACAGTGTACTTATTAAAACTAGTCATCAAAACCTTCTGCTGAAAATTTGGTGACATTAATCTCTTCCTCATGCTGATCATCCATAACCTCCTGCCTCTCTCTCACCCTCAACTCTTCCTGCAGGCTCCTTCACCCCCCTTTCTGATGCAGAACAAATTGCATCATGTGAGATTACATCTGAGACACTCTAAAAAACACTCATCTGGATTACTATGCACTATGATTATTCTAGCAAATAAACTTTAAAAAGAACTCAAGCTTTTGACTTGGATTTATTTCATAGTGAAAGAGCCTCTGTTCAAAAGTAATCTAAATACCAGCCTGGAAAATCCTGTATTAAAGAAATGCATATTGCTCAGAGCTCAGGCCTTAGAATTTACTAAAAATAAAGTGAAATATCAACAGGCATGTTAAAGAGTTTCTTCTGGAACACAGCATGAGACCGTTCACATATGCTCTAAAGGTAAACTCCTTTCAGCTATACTAATGTTTTAGCCACAAAATAAGTCTTGCTCAGGAAATGAAACTCTCTTGGTAGCAAGTGGTTCCTGTAAGCTATCCAGATTTCCAGGTCTAGTCGAAAAAGATAGGCACAATTTTACCCATTTTATATTTATTTTATGTAGAATAAAACAGTGTATCATATCAAACGGACAGAAATTTAAGAGGAGAAAAAAGAATTCTAATAAAAACATGCAAACAAAAAGACTATCAACCATGTTTTTCCTACCACTAAAAGCAGCTGTGAATTAAAGTGTATTGTGAATTTAAGAATACACATGTATTCTCTTAAATGCTTCAGAATTCAACACAGAAAAGATATTTCTCCCATGCAGTCTTCTGAACATAACTGTAAATAACTACAGTGATTTGTTTATATCTACAAAATCAAAACACTGAGAAATATCTGGTCTCTGGTGTATTTTCTTGACTGAAACTCTTCAGATCATTGTTGAAACTAACAGAACCCATGGGTTGTGTTGGGAAACATGAGGACTACTTTAAAATAACATTCAAAACTTCCAAATACAAAGTTTCAATAACTAACAATATTTAACAAATAACAGGTTTGACCTCACGTGATTTTTCCATTATATTTTTAACAGTTAATAACAGGAGTACTGGTAAGTTTAAGTCATTTTAGCCTTAAAAATATAATAATTTACCAAGACAATAATTGATATTATTGGAAGACACGCAGCCCTCGCTATACTGGCATTTTTTTCCTTCTTGTAACCGTACCTGTCCGTTGTAATTGTGAGCATATCTGTATCCTTACAGTACCGCTCTCCTACAAGTTTAATGAGCTTCTTCTTTGCATGGTCATCCAAATTCAGGTTAGAAAGTTTAACCTTCAAGTACAAGAGAAAACACTTCAATTACTTGGATAAATCCAACCTCTGCACCCTGAAAATATTTTGAGATACTTAGGCACATCTTTTAACAAGAATTAAAAGGATAGCTATTAATTATGCATTTGAAGAGTTTCTTCTGTTTGTATCACATGTCAGAAATCTTAACACAAGGCAAATATAATCTGTCTATCCAGAGAATAAATTTCTTTTCATCCAAATACCAAAGCAGCTGGGTGAGAATAATTCTACTCATTGCCCCTGGATCACCTTTCCTTACAGAAGAGCCTACCCTCGCTGCTGCCTGGCAATGCTCACCCCATGACAAACACCTTTTTGTAAAACCCATTTTCTTAACATTGTCTTTCTCTCACACTCACAGAAAGAATGAATTCTCCAAACTCTAAAAGGGCTTCAGACACAACTTTCTGGCAAGTGTACAACTACTAGTGCAAGTAAGCACTTTATGACCATGACTATCTAAACTTAATGGGATACTCCAGCCCAGATGTCCAGCATTAGCTTGCTTGAACCAACAATGCAAAACAATTCCACCGAGTAGTACTTTTTGCACTGTCTTAAAAGGATGGCATTAACATAGTTGTATTATGTTGCCTTCATACAGCGTGATAAGAGAGCTACGATTTTACATGAATGTTAAGAGAGCTATGATTTTATTCCACATGACTTGCTTTTCCTATAAAAAACAAAAAGCTATCTGGTCTGTTGCCTATACTACAGGATCACAAAAAATATTTTGTTCTTACTAGTCCAAAGTCACTTTAAAGTGAAAAAATATTTATGTGACTACTTGCTTCAAAATAGGATAGCAACTGGACAGCTTGTAATTGTTAGCTGGAATGCTGCAGAGTAGTTTATGTTGAATTTTAGAAAAGTTAGAACTCCACAAAGAACAGCTGTTGATTTAAAAAAAGGTCTCATTTTACATCCTACAGTATGTTGTCCGGTACAATGTGGACAATTCCGCTTGGGAATAAAGTAGGATAAATTTTATGACAAGAAATACTGGCATTAGGCTACAAGGAGATGAACAATTAGCATTTTCAGTATGCTACCTGGCAGGAAAAGGGCATCATTTTAAAAATAAGATTAAAAAGGTTTAACTTTTAAACAATATTTCACAAAGGAAATCTTATCATGAAGATCCACCAGAGAGTTTATCACAGCACACAGTAAATACTCTCTCATTGATACAAACTCAATCACTATCTGAGCCAGTGCCATCTGCTTTCACCTTTAAATCCTTCTCTTCCCCCTCCCTAGGCAGATTTTGTTGTCAGGAGGATTAATCAGAGAAAGACTTTATTAATGAAGTCTGGGATCAGAACACCAGTAACTGAAAAAGCATATGGGTAGCTGTTCCATCTTTGTCTCCCACTCCAACCCCTCCTTTTTTTAATATCCATACATGTTACACATCCACATGATGCCTTACAAGTACCAAGGCCAGTTAACACTAATGGATAGATGTAGACAGAACAATACAGACACACTTAGTTGTGTATGATTTTGAATTAGCTTCTCCACTGCAACACAGCCAACCCCTAGTCCAACATCTTGTGTCTCAACAGCCACATTTAACAGAAGACACATATATCTAGTAATGTTTTTCACAATTTAGAAAGCAAGAAATTCACATATGCTCACCATCTGCTGTTTTTAATGGGAGGAGACTCAAGGCTGTTTGAGCAGCTGAGCTTTTCCTCCTACCTGTGACACCATATCCTGCAAATATCAGTATTCCTCCAACAGAGACAACTGAATTTGGGAGAGCAAGAGGGGTCCAGTGTGTGCCCGCTCTACATGCATTCACAACGCAGCATGAACTCAGGGCCTCCTATTTTCACAAACACACTCCATTTCCTTTGATTTCTAACACATATAAATTTATGAAAACTTGCTCTTGACCACAGATCTGAATTACAAGACAAAAGGCTAAACTCTAGTGCACTGTGACAAGGGGATGGTGAAGTTCCTGCCAACAGTGGTGTGAAATGCATATTTAAGTCAAAGAGAGACCAAATTAAATTTCAGCCAAAAGGAAAGTGGAGAGTCCTACAGACAAAATGAACTACTACCATTCAAAGTTGCCATGATTAATGTTTTACAGATGTTATAAACATGTGGAATCCTACAGTATTTGAACTTCTATACTGATAGAATAGGAACACAACTATCACTGACCCCACTGCTGCTCTTAAGATAGGCTCAAATCTCATCTCAAAAGGCATGTTCAAAAGCCACAGCACAATCCTAACCTTGCTGCCATGAGGACTGGCAAGAACTGGAAGAGGTTGTCCAGAGAGGTTACGCAATCTCCTGAATGCTTTCCAAGATCCAACTGGAGAAAGTCCCAAGGAACCTGACCTGATCTCATACCTACCTTACTTTAAGCAGAAGGTCAGAGTGGAAAGCTCCTGAGCTCCCTTTCCAACCTAAAGTATCTCATGATCCTATGATCAGAAGGCTGCTGCTCCTCCTGCTTACACACTGATGCGTGGACACCTGCCAACTCAATACTTACTAACAGTGCCACATTCATATGAACTATCTGTCAATAATTGAGCACTTCTAGGGTCTATAAATGGGCAATGAAATAGTCTAAGCAAGACATTAAGCACAAAGGCTTGCAGCCCTTTCTATAGTAGATTCTTCAGAAGGTACACTATTTGTTTTGTATCAGAGCTTAGTCTTCATTTATAAATACATATCCATAACCCTACAACCTCAGTTCTATCGTGCTGCAATATACTTAAGAAAATCCACTGCTTTTTATTCAGACATTCAGCAAAGAAAAGAAAGCCAAGTATTTGGTGTTTTGAAACCAAGTCTGTTTACCAAAAATATTACTTACTCTTAAAGTCACCACTCTTGCTTTGGGATTACGAATAGATGTCCCTGCAGAAACATAATCTATTGTTTCAATTTCAATAGGAAAATGCTGTTCACATTTCTCATCACTGTCCAAAGCACTTGGCCATTCAGTGCAGAAATCTGTGTAATAAAGAGAAAACACTGCAAGTAATATCTGTTGGTTTTGTTTATTGTGGTTTGTTTGTTTTTTTCTAAATTTATTGCAATGTATCTTTTTCAAAGTACTATTTATAGAAACCATACTCATTAGGTAACAGCAGAGTCTTTAGACTTGGTCCAGTATTTCAATGTCTTCCTTTGCACTGGGTTCCCCAAAACAGGATACAGTACCCCAGATGCAGTCTCACAATTGCCAAATCGAATCACAGGATGGTTTGGGTTGGAAAGGACCTTCAAAGATCACCCAGTCCAAGCCCCCTGCCATGGGCAGGGACATTTTTCACTAAGTTGGGTTGCTCAAAGACCCATCCAACCTGACCCTGAACACTCCCAATGACGGAGCATCCACTTCTCTGGGCAAGCTGTTCCAGGACCTCAGCACCCTCATTGTAAAAATTGTTTCCTTATGTCCAATCTAAATATCTACTCTTTCAGTTTAAAACCGTTGCCCCTTGTCCTGTCACTACAGGCCTTGGTAAAAACTCTCTCCAGTCTTTCTTATAAGCCCCCTTATAGACTGAAAGGCCACAATAAGGCTCCCCCAGAGCCTTCTCTTCTCCAGGCTGAACAACCCCAACCTTCTCAGCATCACAGGAGAGATGTTCCAGCCCTCTGGTCATTTGCGTGGCCCTCCTAACAGGTCCACATCCTTTTGTACTGCGGATCCCAGAACTGAATGCAATACTGAGTAGAGGACAATGAATTCATTTCCTAAATGTGGTGGCTACACTCTTGTTAATAGAGCCCAGTATGCAGTTAATCTTGCTTGCCACGAGGGCACAATGCTGACTCGTGTGCAACTTTCAAATGTCCACCAGGATCCACACAGCCTTTTCTGAAAATTTTTCCAGCTGTTTGACCCCTACCACATGCCTGTACTACTACTGCATGGGTTATTCCATCCCAGACTTTGCAGTTGCCTTTAACTTCATGAGGATCCTCACAGTGGATTTTTTTCCTGCCTGTTGAGATCCCTCTGAATGGCAGCTCTGCTCTCCAGTGTATCACTTGTTCTCTCTCAATTCGTTACTACCTGAAGACCTGCTGAGGGTGGGCTCCCTACGGTTATCCAGGTTGTTATAAAGCATGTTTTCACATTCTTGGAAATGGCTTCCAGGAAGGTTTACTTCATAATCTTCCAGGGAATGTGGTGAGGCTGACCGACCTGCAATTTCCTGCATCTTCTTTCCTGCCATTCTTGAAGATGGTCAGGCAAAAATCTCCTGTGACTCACGAGTTCCCTACACACCCATGCTGTCCCTTCTGCCATAGCCTGCTCAACTTTCTGCACACTGGTATGGACCATTCTTGCTTTTGAGGAAGTTGAACTTAAACATCCATCAGCTCTCATGGGCCACTTTTCTCCCCAGGAGAGTCCCCAACAAGATCTGCCAAGCAGATTCCTGGATAAAGCAAAATCACTCTCCTGAAGTCCAGACTGTAGTTCCACTGTCTGTCTACTTCAATTCTCTCAAGATTTTAAACATCACAGTTTTATGTCCACTGTTACCAAGGATGTCCCTAACCTCCAAATACTTAACCAGTTCTTCCTGTCCAAACAACAAATACAACAGAGCGTGTCTCCTAGTCAACTCGATCATTTCCATCGAGAAATTGCCTTCAATACACCACCTTCCTTCCTTCCTCACTCCTCTCAAAATCTTAAACTTCACCATCTTCTCTTCACAATCAAGGCTGCCAGTAACCTTGACATCTCCAACCAGTTCTTCCATACCCATGAGCAACATGTGCAACACAGCACCTTCCTAGAGGCAGTTTGTCCACCATCTGCATCAAAAAAATTATCTGCAACACACTCCAGAAATCTCCTAGATGGATTCTATTTCATCCTACTACCCTTCCAGAAGCTGTCGAGATGGCTGCAGTTCCCCATGAAAACCAAAGCTTGCAGTTGTGAGGCTTTTTTCAGCTCTTCATCCACCTCCTCAGCCAGGCAGCCTGTGGCAGATGTCCACCAAGACACGCTTTCAGCTTCTCCTCTGATCCTGACTCTCAGATTCTTCACCAGCTTCCTACATGTCTCATCACAAAGCTCTGAGCTGTTCACCTGGGAACAGGTCAGCTCCTCCTCTACATCATCCTTGTCTGTACCTCAATCATACACAAATGCAGGGTGAAAGCTTGTATCTCCTCACATTTCTAATTCCTCCTGTTTCCTACTCTGCATGCATTTGTACACAGGCAACTCAAGACAGGCCTCTTATCTCTTACCACACAGGCTGAGGGGAGACCTTATCACTCTACAACTACCTCAAAGAAGGTTGTAATGAAGTGGGTCTCTCTCTCTGTTCCCAAGCAACAAGTGATAGGATGAGAGGAAACAGCCTGAAGTTATACCAGGGGAAGTTTAGATTGGATATTACAAAAAAATTTCTTCACCGAAACGATTATCAAGCACTGGAACAGGCTGCCCAAGGAAGTGGTTGAGTCAATATCCCTAGACATATTTAAAAGATGTGTAGATACAGCACTTAAGGACATGGTTTAGCGGTAGTTGGTAGTGTTAGGTTAATGGTTGGACTCTATCATCTTAAGAGCCTTTTCCAACCCAAATGATTCTATAATTCTATCTCCTGCCTCTACCCTTGTGCCTCCACTTCTCTTTGGGCTCACCTCCTCGTTAGGTTCTCCCTGATGGCTGGCAAAGATGCTCTTGGTCTTCATTAGATTAGGAAAGGTAAAATTAAAAGTCTTAGTGGTGTGCTGAAAACCTGCCTACCATTTGTATGACTTAATGCATCAACAAGAAAGCATACAATACTAGCCAAAACCTGACAAATAACCAGCTGTAGAGGTGAACCACGTCTCACCTTCTACATCATCACACACAGGCACGTTTTGCATCACCTTAAAACTCCAAGACACAGTTTTTAAAAACGGAAAAAAAACAACCTGACAAAACAAAAAAACCCTCACCTTTAAGAGCTGCACAGTGTTTCTTAATTGCAGGAGGAGTAAGATGCAAAAAATTGGGAATCTGAAATAAATATATTAAGAGTTACCAAAATAAAGCTCTCTTGTCAGTTCATAAACAAAGGGCATTACTGAAATCTGATTGCACTTTAACATTTGTTAAGGCAGTACAATACACTTAAAATATTCAGGTATGAAGACTCTTCTCAAGTCTGACTTAGCAAAAGACTTAAGTCACAGGCATGATAATCTAGAAGTCTCCTGATTCAGTTAATTTGCTACTTACATTCGTATTTCTTACCATTTAATTTAGAAATTAAATAAAGTATTACCCTATTTAATAATAGAAAACAGTATCCAATCCAAACATTACAATCAAAGCAGTGTAGTCTTAGTGAATAATAATTTTAAAAGTTACCACATGCCAATGGCATGTGCCTTACCTTTATAAGTTCTAAGTTGCCTTCTTTGGGTGGAGGTACTCCTCTCTTCACTGGGTAACCCATTCGAATTGGGAGAGGCACAGAGGCAGGTTTAAACGCAGCTGCTGTTGGATAAACACTGCTCCAGTCCTGATCAACAGCCATCCTCTCAGTTCTGGGAGGTGCAGGCTAATAAATGAAAATTGTAAAAGTTTGATGTGAGATAACGCTGTTCTGCGAGACAAAGCAGGAGTAAAACATATAACAAGCTACTTTAGGAATAAACTCCCACAGCTAGAAATGTCAAGACACCTTTCTTTCAAAAGTTGGTGCTCATTTGTAAAGGGATTTTTAAAAGATAGTCTTCCAAAGGTTCGGTAACGGGCCCTTCCCAATCTTCACTTGCATTTTATTTCAGAAATGTTTAGAAAGAAGAATTTGCTATCTTCTTGGGTTGTGATAAATCAGCAGAGGGAAAAGGGCGAAGCAAACTAGTATTTAATTGTAAACTCTGTTTTCTGAAGTACCTAAGCATTTGATAGGGGGCAAGAAAATGAGTTTTAAAATTCTGGAATTCTGAAAGTCTTAAGTTCATATTAAAAGAAACACATATTAACTGCTCTGAAATTACTCGCTATAGAATTCCCACTATAGGAAAGATGTAACACAGTTTACAGAAATAGCTTATACGCTCCAATAACTGACCATGGTTTCAGGCAAATGTTCCTTTAAAAAAAAAAAACACCCAAAAACCAACAAAGTCACTGTTTCTTTCCCCAAAATCTTAATTTTTAGTTTAGAATGGTAAAAGACAAATGGATATATGCAGTCAGCTGGTCTGACTGCTTTGGTGTGTCATTAAACCTGCTTTTTTACGCTGAACAAAAATTTTCTACAAGCCAGGTCCATTTTTACTATTTGCCTATAAAAATCATAACACACAATATACTACTTTTGAAAATTATGTGTGGAATAAGTAAGAAAATTCTCAGTGATTAAATGTTCAGATATCAGTTTTAATACTACTGCGCAAAATCAACTTCACTTATGCACAATATCAGATTTTTTAATTACACCAGAAAGCAACCAGTATGAATCCTGGAAACTCATATTAAAAACAACATGAAAATGTCTCTTTTTGTTTTAAATGCAACTTTCAGGCCCTTTTAAGACCTGCAGTACATGGTATCAGTACAAGCTAACTGTTTCCTTGTTACTGTTCATGTTTTTGCCTTTATGAGAACACAGACTGAGAAGAGCTGGGACATTAAAGAAGCTAGGTACTGTTTCTGAAATAGTTATAGTGGATTGTTTCATCAGGTTTTGACTGCAGAACGGGTTCCTATACAAACTGTTAAAACTTAGAAAACTTTCTGAAACACACTTAACTGCAAATAGCTTCAGTACTTACTGATCTTATGAACTGTGGCGTTCTGCCTCTTGTCAAAGCTGAAAGAAAAAGAAACATCTTCAATACAAACTATTATATGGTTTTGTGAGGAAAAAAAAGCAGCGTAATTCTGCGGGTTTTTTTTCTTTCACAAAGACAATATACACTAATACTTCCCAGTCTTTACCTGGAAGAAGGAGAAGATCAGATCCTCATACTGCAGATTGCTCATTTATTTTTTGAATTGTAAGATTAAAAAAGCTTGGAAGCCAATTTGTCTGGGTCTACCCTAGAAACACGTTAACAGTAATTTAGTGGTTACACTCCTAAATTATTTTGGAAGCATCGTTTACTCCAGCTTGATGCAGGAAGAAAGAAAAATGAGTGAAAGTGCACTTTTGCCTTCATAACTGTGCTTTTCTCTTTCCCACATGGCTGTTCAGTCACAAATCACTCTCCGCCAGCAGCACAAGACAGCTAAACCTAACAGTTCACTATCAAAAGGACAATCCCACATCTCCATCCCTTCCTTCCGACAGTACATCTTCACACCCTCTTCTGTGCCACTCTCAATCTCATCTAAACTCTGTAGATTAGCACATCAAACTTTTTCTTCTTGAGCCAGGGATGGAGAACAAACCGACGTGTTTGTTTTCTGCCACTTTACCACACTGACTTGGCTTACTGAGCAGTCCCAGAGATGACAGAACAGAATGTGAAAGAGTTTACTCCCTTTTAAGCAGGTCTGAGCCACCATTGGGCTGAACTTTTTAGCCAACTGACTTCAGCTGGAGCTGTGGTGAGGGACTCACAGGGATGCACGGATGCACAAAGATACAAAATACCATTGGGTTTTCAATCTAAACAGAGATCTTCACTTTCTTGTCTTAATTTCCTCCCCCTTCCTCAAACTCTGTTAATCACTTTCAACCCCCCTGAAAAAAATACAGCCCCAAACCAATGTGGCCTTTATAATAGGCAAATCAAGGTGAATCTGATTACATTTATTTTCAAGTGTTCTGCTTTAGCTTGGGAATTTTTTTTTTTGTTTTTTAACTGTTGCCACATTAAGATACAGTAAATATTTAGCAAAAGAAAAAATGAATGGGATTTAGGAGTGGATCTTTAGGGTTCTTTTTGCCTCATTAAATTCTCTCACAACTCTACCCCATGTAAGCCTCGTAAAAACTTGTGAATTTCATAGTTCTTAGGTTTTCCTCATGTAAGTTATGGATCCAAATCTGTTCTTCCTCTTCTTGCCATATAAAATTTTAAACTGAAGAATACATATAGGGCTCTGCAACAGCATTCTTTTATCTTTAGATCTGTCATTTTTGTGGTGATTTCACAGACACACTTCATTCATACCAATACTCTTTCTGTTACAATCATTTACAGTTTCAGGTCAGGATACCTTTCACTCCCTCACTGCCACAGGTCCCAGCATCAGACACCACTCAAAGGCTCTTTCAGTAACCCAGCCTGCTCCTGAATCTGCAGATAACAAACGTCCACCCAGTCTTTGGAAAAATATTGGTACAACGCTGACCAACAGCTTCTATTTGCACTCAGAGCACCCTTAACAGCTCACCTTGAGGCCAGGCACCACATCAAACGTTTTAACACGAGTGAACATCCCTCAACGAACAATTAAATTATTTGGAATACCTAGAACCAGGCCATGCTCTGCAGGTCCACTGTACCACTGTAATCCTGAGCTGAAGTTTGTCTAGCAACCACCAGTTTGCTCATTTATTTCTTCAGACTTTTCACAGTTATTTGTGCTGCTAAAATCTGTAACTTTTAACATAAAGGTTTGGGGGTTTGGGGTTGGTTTTTTTGTTTGTTTTGTTTTTTTTTTTTTCTTTTAAACAAAAACTCTCCAGAAAATGTTTGCAATCAAAGTGTCCTTCTCAGAGCCACCCACAGCCAGGAGGGGCAGGAGGGAAGGCAGGAGGGAAGGCAGGAGGGAAGGCAGGAGGGAAGGCAGGAGGGAAGGCAGGAGGGAAGGCAGGAGGGAAGGCAGGAGGGAAGGCAGGAGGGAAGGCAGGAGGGAAGGCAGGAGGGAAGGCAGGAGGGAAGGCAGGAGGGAAGGCAGGAGGGAAGGCAGGAGGGAAGGCAGGAGGGAAGGCAGGAGGGAAGGCAGGAGGGAAGGCAGGAGGGAAGGCAGGAGGGAAGGCAGGAGGGAAGGCAGGAGGGAAGGCAGGAGGGAAGGCAGGAGGGAAGGCAGGAGGGAAGGCAGGAGGGAAGGCAGGAGGGAAGGCAGGAGGGAAGGCAGGAGGGAAGGCAGGAGGGAAGGCAGGAGGGAAGGCAGGAGGGAAGGCAGGAGGGAAGGCAGGAGGGAAGGCAGGAGGGAAGGCAGGAGGGAAGGCAGGAGGGAAGGCAGGAGGGAAGGCAGGAGGGAAGGCAGGAGGGAAGGCAGGAGGGAAGGCAGGAGGGAAGGCAGGAGGGAAGGCAGGAGGGAAGGCAGGAGGGAAGGCAGGAGGGAAGGCAGGAGGGAAGGCAGGAGGGAAGGCAGGAGGGAAGGCAGGAGGGAAGGCAGGAGGGAAGGCAGGAGGGAAGGCAGGAGGGAAGGCAGGAGGGAAGGCAGGAGGGAAGGCAGGAGGGAAGGCAGGAGGGAAGGCAGGAGGGAAGGCAGGAGGGAAGGCAGGAGGGAAGGCAGGAGGGAAGGCAGGAGGGAAGGCAGGAGGGAAGGCAGGAGGGAAGGCAGGAGGGAAGGCAGGAGGGAAGGCAGGAGGGAAGGCAGGAGGGAAGGCAGGAGGGAAGGCAGGAGGGAAGGCAGGAGGGAAGGCAGGAGGGAAGGCAGGAGGGAAGGCAGGAGGGAAGGCAGGAGGGAAGGCAGGAGGGAAGGCAGGAGGGAAGGCAGGAGGGAAGGCAGGAGGGAAGGCAGGAGGGAAGGCAGGAGGGAAGGCAGGAGGGAAGGCAGGAGGGAAGGCAGGAGGGAAGGCAGGAGGGAAGGCAGGAGGGAAGGCAGGAGGGAAGGCAGGAGGGAAGGCAGGAGGGAAGGCAGGAGGGAAGGCAG
>NW_020799092.1:24731535-24751467 GCF_003259725.1 Athene cunicularia
TTAATGCTTAATATAGTTAGTGAATTTTACAACTACTAAGCGATGACCTAGGCAGCCTTACTGACCTTCTGAAGTCCCACTGTATTTCCTCACTACAATGTTCTTCCTTAGAAGGCACTCTGAATTTTATCTTATTTTCCACATTAGGGTAACACAAGAAGAGATCTTTTGTTGTTGAAAGCATGCAGTGCCAGTAACAGAACAAGATCCAGCTGCAGGTGTTACATGCTAGCTAGGAGTTCCTGTTTCATGACTTCAGCGTGGGTCACTTGCACGTGTTGGGTTGCAGTATCAAAAGCTACCAATTTATTTTAAAATACTCTTCAAATTTTAAATGCTTTTCCTAAAAAGAACCCAGTTAATCACAATTACTGTTTAAATGTTAGCTTTCAGTAGAAGGGTCCATGTTCAACACACGGCTGCTCGTGTTAGATTTCATGCAAGAAAGTGAACATCTACTTCAGAAGGGTTTTTTTTAAAGAAACATTTATGGGATGTTCTAACTGCTAGAATAAACAGCTCTCAAGAATCGGAACTTCATCCAGAATCTTTACTGTCGAGGCAGCCTCTTTTCTACAGCTACTTTTAAATAGATCAAATGGTGTCTTATCACAGATTCCTTTGTTTAATTTATTTGACTCAGCCCAGCTAAACACAGTCCCAGTTTTCCAAAAGATGGACAAAACTGAAGTGCCTCAGATCCAGAGTGTCTTTGCTGTACTCCTCATAATCTCAGCTGATTCATCAGTGTCTTTTATCACTTGTTTGTAAACTGCTGATGCTACAGTAATATGAATAGAATGAAAAGGATCTCTGCAGCCACCAAAGTCTGCTAAAAATCTTCTATCAGGACTCTCTCCATTCCATCTTGTCTGGCTTCTCCAAGAGATGTAGACCTAAAAAAATCCAGTCCACACGTTCAGAGCTGACTTCCTGTAAAAGAAAAGCGGAGGAAAACCCACCAGCATTGTTATTAGGAGGTGCAAAAGAAACTGTTTACAGTAACGAATTTTTTATTTTTTCCTGGATTTGAATTATATGGTGTTTGCATGACAAGATATTTGAGTTCTTCAGTATGTCCTCTGCTGTTTATGGTTATTTCTCTGTGATGACATAAGTCCATTTTTTTCTCATCATTATTAGCCCTGTAATACTTGAGACAGAATTATTATTTTTAAAACTGAAGAAAGAAAAAAAGGAGAAATAGATGCAGATAATAAAGATCCAGTTTCTCTACAAGTGACCATGAGACAGAACCACGAATGCGTTACAAATACAGTGGTTTTTATTTTTTTCGTGCACCATCACTAGTTACTAAAAATTGCTACATAGATGAAGTATTTTGTTGCTATTTATTATAGCTTCTACTTATAATTATTTTTGGCAGATGTGCTGTTCAATTAGTACATCTGTGGTCATTTTTTTTATTTATTCTTTTTTTATCCGAGCAAGCATTTCCAGAAATCTAAACAAAAACCTGTAATCTGTATTTTTATAATTAAATGCTTCATCTGAGTGGCTTTTCATGAGCAATAGCTTAATTCTAGCACAGAGAAACTAATTAAGATTAAACAGGTATTCATAACACTACTGATGTAGTGACCCACTTACATTATCTTGAAGTCAACAGACCTGTAGACTGCCCTTACAAATTTACCCCAGGATATATTTTTTGTATACTTCTTTAGCAAACAAGTGTTCATCCTTTATTTTGAGATGCACACACATTTAGAAAAAGCATTTCCAGTTACAGTACAACTGAAGCCACTTTATTCTTATTTGAAACTATGATTTTGCATAAAAAAATGGTATATGGGAAAAAAGAATAAGCAAAAAGATACTGGAGATTTTCGATAAGTGTGTGTTTGCTGTGTATAGTCAAATCATAGATTATCTTACTACTATTTTCCTTTTTCCATTTTTGTGATTTCCCATCTTCTTAGTGAAAAAGCCAGCATTCCCAAAGGCTCTGTCATGTCTCTCAATAAGAGATTATGGTTCCTCTTTAATTTTTCCAGTCAGATCCAATTTCACATTGACCATTCAATAAGCAAAAATTTACTGGTGAAAGAGGGAATTTGCAGTTATGATCGAATCCCGCCTCTGTTTAACATTCTGAGTGCACAGAGAAGTGTCACGGTAATTACCACATTGCTGTGTAATACCCTCTGCCTCTACTCAAGCTAAGTCAACCTCGGTTGAATTTACTTGCTTGAAACACAGTGGGAAGACACTTGGCAAACCTCTCTGCAATTGTGCTCTTCAAATCTGCACAGAATAGATTGTGAATGCTGAAGCCTGACTTTCTGGTCATGTTGCCCATGTGCACTGCATGTTACATACTCAAGAAGCAGTCAAGAATTTAGAACTACCAGAGAAAGTAACAGACAGTTGTCTTTAAAAAGTTACAGAAGATGGAAGTAAGAAATAGGAGATATCCTGCTGAGGATATTCTCCCTTTTGGGAATGAGGTGTTTCTTTTCAGAAGATTTACTGCCTCAGACTCCAGATTAGTATGGAAAGAGAAGGTAACATGGACATGTTACATTAAGAATTTTAAGTTTAGTTTACTTCTTCTTAATATCACCTTGATAATCAGTTAAAGGTTATACAAAAGACCCTACAGAAAAAGCTTTGTGGAAATCTTTTATTAAAATTAGCAGAATGTCTTAACTGACTTTTTAAACTCATAAATGTAAAAATGTATAACTGCACTTATCCTTAAAGGATTATTGTCATACTTCCAGACTCTTTCTTCAGTTATAACATGTAGCTCCTACGTAAAAAGTCTCTCCTGAAGCAATAGTTACATGTTGATCAATCTTTTCAAATATATTTGTAATAAGCATCCACTTTTAATGGTATTCTGTTACAACCTCAGTACCAATAACAGTATCCTTCTCCTCCAGTGCATCACTAATGATTTAAACATACCCAATAATACAATGCTAGGACACTTAATATAATTGAAGATAGGAATCAAGTAACAGTTGAGGTTCACTGTAGAAGAATTTATATTGTCTCTTATTATTTAAAGGCTCTCCATGACTGCTATCTGATACCTCTTCATCAGTTAGAATAGGTACGATATTTCAAGCAGTAGTTTTGTCTTCCTTTTATGCAACATAAACATATCGACAGATACTTTGCCCTATGTGGCAGCAGTTTATTTTAGATCATACAATTTAATGACTGTTTTTATTCTTATTTATGCAGGTATTAAAAATAATAAGGGTTTCCATTAAGATATACTATGATTATAATCAGTTTAAGAATTCTGCTGTCCTAAGAGCACTAAACTTAAAGACCAAGCATACCTTAAAGTGCACACCAAGCTGTTTTCTATCGTCCAGGTAACATAACATGGCATCAGCAGAATTTGGCTTTAGCATTGCAAAATATAACTGTCATGGAGTGCATTATAATTATTTCTTGATTTACAGTAGCACCTAAAATGACAAGTAGGATCAGGACCCTATGATGCTGGCTTTCAAAAAACCAACATTTTCTTAATCAGCATATAATGCCAAGTTAGAAAATGTACTTTCATGATATAAACTTCTCTTTGTTCTTAATATTTCAATTTAACAATTCCCTTCTTTCCAAAAGCCTACTGAAGTGACAGTATCATTAGCAAGGTCGCGTACTTTGTCACATTTGTTTCATCTCAGTGCATGGTTATTGTTGTGCCTAATGAGCTCAAGAACAATGGTGCCTGAAGTCATGACATCCCAGAGTTATTTCCTTTCTGGATCTCTCAAAATCTTGAATATCAGATCTCATTTTGCTGGGCCCAACATTTGTCTTTACCACACAACCATTAACCAAGGACATCACTGCTCTGGGTGAATGAGAGTGACGTATGCTTCCATAGCACATAAAGCCCACAGTGGCATCAGTGCAGCATCTGTCTGATTGAAATTAATACACTTGAAATTCAGCTGAACTATGGTGCAAAAATCATGGAACTGAATCCTTTTCACAGGAAAACATACTTTTTTTGTCAGTTCTTCCCCTTCATCACCAGCTTTTATCTCCCCCCTCCTTGTAGTGGGAGACAAGTAGCAATAGGATACCAAGCGAGAGACTGAGTCACCAAATATATATTCCTCATGGAAAAGTGAAATTTATCCTGCAGGATTCTGGAATGATAGTTAAGCCACACAAGTAATTTGCTTATCTGAGGTTTTTCACACAAAATAAATGAAAAAAGTACCGGCCGAACACATGACATCCATGCTGAAAGTGGAGTAGAAAAAATGAAAATGTGTATATTTGTTAAGAGATGAGTGTTGGATGGCTGGTGACCCATCAGGAATCATGAAAACAAGAGTAAAACTCAGAAACAAAGATTCTGAAAATTCTGATGTTTTGTGTGAGAACAAATGGATGATTGGATTGATTCCCACCACCATGTTCCTTCTTTCAAGTGTAAGGAATATCAGATCTTGCCTAGAAATAATATGCTGGTCTAAGGGTAATTAATATCTAAGGTCTTTAAGGTAATTGATAACTAAAGTCTTCTGTGAAATAAGGGCAGTGTCGACTTAGAAGTTTTACTTAACTGGTGACACATGAGAAATAGCACAAAAGCAAAGAGTTAACAGTGAATAAAAATAACTCTGTCGCTTGTCTCTCCTCATCCTGAACCATATAGCAATTATAAATTTGGCAAGATAAACAGGTAAAATAGATAAACTAGGAGGCATTCACTCTTCTCATATGTTCGTAATGTAAGGATTTATCTGCTGTTTATAACTACTGAGCTGTAAAGTTTTTAAGTCTGCTTTGGAAATGTTCCCTTCAAAGGCAAGCTGTTCATAACACTAGTCCGAAGGAAGCTGGGTGACATTTTGTTCAGGGTTTCATCTCGGTGAGTGAAAAGCTTAACCGTTTGTATCTGTTCGTCTGGGACACTGTTCTTCTTCATGCACTGCTAGCATAGGTCCCCAGCTGGCCTTGGAACAGATTTATTGTTGCTAAACTTGGTTGAAAGCAAAGTGGAACAGGCCTGTTGTGGCAGATTGTGGGGGGCAGGTGGAAACCTGATAGGGCCTGAAGAGATGGGGGGGTCTCACCTGATCTGAATGGCTCACGTCCATCTTCTGCCTGACCTAACAAAGTGATGTTTTCACACATAGCCCTGAACGAGCATCAGATAACACCGATTTAAAGAACGAGTGTTCAGATTTTCCAATTCAGTTTTTGGTCTTTATAAATAGTGGTATAATTTGAATTAACAAATCACAGAGAACATTTCAGTATTTGACAGGGTCACCATTTGGGAGAACTGTTCTTTATTCACGCTGCTGCGACCTGTGCTGTGCCGTGCTGGCTTTATACCTCATTCACACACATTTCTTCGCATCAGAGATGCTTCCCACGGTGACACTCAACATTCCACGAGTACACTCACCTTCTGTAAGGACACACTAGCCCATAGCTCTTTGATGATGTAAATCACTTGTTGGGATTCTGCGAGAGAATGGACATGTGAACAATCCTGCGTGAGAACAAGACTGATGAGAGCCTCAGCCGAGCAAGAACGCGATAAAGATGTGACCCTGAATGAGGGGGGAGAAACTCGATGAGACAAACAACCCCTGGAAGGTGTTGGGATGGAAGAGGAAGTTACACAAGGCAGGAAGCCTGGCAAGGCTGATGTGGCACTTTTTATCCAATCATAAGAAGGTTTAAAGCGCGGGCTAAGTTAACTGTCCAGTCTTGAGAGTTTGTACTGCATGTTACGTGTGCGGGAGAACATTATAAAAGGCCTTTCTTAGTTGTAATAAAGGGGCATTGCTCGATCACATTGGTCGTGTGCGTGCTCAGCTCTCCTGCAATCACTGATTTGAGAGCAAACAGAAATAAGGGTGGGAGCTCCCAAGTGTTAATTTCCCAAGCAACCTAATCTGAAGAAGCATTTTAAAAGTGGGAATTCCTGTATTTTACCACGACTGACTGAAAAAAAACTTACACATGCACCTTGCTGGCTTGTGGGGGGCGTGATCTGGGAGCTCTTCTGCACGTCGTACGCTTCGTACGTTTTTTTGTGGGAGTTTAACACGATTCAGGCTGACTCCTAGTTAAGTGCTGGGGGTTACCTGAGATTTTGGGGAGGGGAGGGGAGGTGGGACTCGCGGCGGGAACGTCTCGTCACTCTCCAGGGTGCTGAACCCTGTGCACGAAGGAGTCACCCAGAAGCTCCTTCGACAACCTCTTGTGCTTTCCCCCTCTTGTCATTCCTACAGGATGAGGACAGCCACGGGAGCTGTGATTGTGGAGAGTACCATTGGGTGTATACAGTTATACAGCGCTCTTTTTATTTTCAGACCAAAACCTGCATCCTTCAAAGGAAGGCGCTCGTTTTCTCAACAGTAATTTTACACTGCCATCCTTCTCACCCTTCCATTTGGGTTGCATCTTCACCATGTTGCCCAGTGCTTTAGTATGGAACATTTAGTAGCATTATTGTACCTGCCACTGCAACCAGCACTTCTTCCCTCTTCATTGCACAAAATGGCAGATTTTGCCTGGATAGATGGATGGTTGGGGTAAAAGAAATAAATGAATGAAACAGAATAAGCAAAAGGTGGTATACCATGTAGTTGGTTTCAGTTTGGGCTTGCTATATGTCTGTGCCAGTGGTTTTTATCTTAAAAAAGCTGGCTATTTTTCTCTGTCTTTATGGTCAAAGGCTGCCGAATAGCTTTTAAACCAACCAGTCAAAACCAGAATTAGAGACTTCCAAAAGAGAATTTCAGTCCATATGCTTGTAATGTTGATGAAATTTCAAAAAATGAAAAGGATGGTTATGGTAGGAACAGACAGACAAACTGATCTGGAAGTTGCTATTGGTTCCCCCTATAATAACCATGTGAATTAATTAATTAATTCCACCAGGCAGATAGAATTGTTTATTTAGGGTCAGCATAACAACCATATTTTAAAGTATAAGATCTAGTTTAGATCTTATACTAAGATCTAGTATAGGGTCTATACATATGTATCATAGTAAGATACTGACATTTTCTTCACATCACAGCTGTTAATTTCTTGCAGAACTTGCATTTTCTTTTTTGGGTTTGGTTTTTGTTTGTTTTTGTTTTGTTTTTTGGGTTTTTTCATGTAAAACATTTATTTTCAGTTTTATCAGAGAGAAAAAAAACACCAACAAACAAAAACCAAAACTGTGTAAGTGAAGTATTCATCTTAATGTCTTACAACAATTCCATCACGGAAATGAGAGATTTATGAAATTGTTAAATACCACTCTGGGTCAAACAGCCAGCCTTACAGACTATCTATATTAACACTAAAATAATGAAGCTGTGCTAGCATGCATAAAAGGCCATTTGGCATTTCAGATCTTCCCCCATGTAGGAAAATGTTACAATATTTTTTACTTGACAAACCGTTGACAGTGAATGGAAGCTCATGTCACAATCTGCTGGTTTTTTAAGTACCAACCTTCCAGTATCATAGCACACAAGTCATGATAATCTTAATTGATCTTCAGCGTGTCCTTGCGAAGAAGAATAATGGTGTTGATGGTGCACATGACTTGGATTTCAAAGTGCTCTACAGACAACTGAACTACCTGACACATTTTCAAGACAGGTATTACCCCATTTTCATCTGCAGTTCAAAAATGAACAGTACAGGGAGTGCTGTTATGTGAACTTGGAGCTCAAGCCTATACCCCATGCCAAGATCCATAATTCCTCACTTGCCTTGTTTTACAGTCCCTTGTAAGATCTTTGGTTCACCATGCTGGGAAGCTCCAGCAAAAAGCAAGGGTTGGCATTTTGGCCCTTACAGGCAGCCTGGACGCACTAGTTCAAGGCACACAACATGCTGAATTTGTGTCTTAACATGATCATTGCTAAGAAAAAATTCTATAGTTAAACCAGAATGGTCCATGGCATTCAGCAGTCTCTTGTCTTTTAGGTATCTGGTTCTGGAAGTGGAATTCACAAACCCAAAGCGGTTATGCAGAAATCTTAGGTCCTGAGAACGGAATTTGAAATGAACAGAGGAGCATGGGAATGTTTCCCAACTCTATTATTTACTGTTCAAAATCTGTTCTAGCATTTGGGTTCCATATTATTCCTTTATGTTTCTTGCATGACTGATTAATGTGTTTCTTCTAAAACACAACCCCCAGAGGAGATACTGATGGTGATAACCAGTAGAAAATGGGTTTCATCCTGTGTTTAGGATAGTTTGCTGAGAAGTGTCTCTTGTCAAGAAGGGATTTAAATCTGCATCTCAAACCCAGACATTTCCCTGTGCCTCCCCACCCTGACCTTTTGGCTATAAGTCATCATGTTTCCTGTGCTTAGTGCTAAATACCGTGATGTCACTGTGGGGTAGATATGCTCTTTGAGCATGTGGGCTGCATCAGGCACATCAGGATTAAAAGGGAGATGAGAAGTGAGCCCAGCTATAAAAGCCACACTGTTATATATATGCAGTTGCAGGGTGTTATATGAATATATAATTTTACTGGGGAAAACTTCAGCAGTTAGACATTCCTGAAATCATGCATTTCCATTTCACATAAGTCATAAATTAAGTGATTAACTGGCTTTTGAAAGTTTGACCCAAAGATGTGATATACTACATCTGGGGTGTGTGATAGAATGAGTTCCTGTCTTCCACGGTTCACTCTAATAAGATCTTAACACTAAATCATCTTTTCCTTGACCAAGAAATAGGAGTCAGATGCTCTGGGTTATATTTCTACAGTGGTTTCAGACCTGCTGCTATTATGTTGACTTTTTGTGTTTGCAGTGAAGATGAATGCTACTTTTCCTTCAAAGGAAACTTATTTTAAACCTTAAAATATCCAAGATAATGATTGTTTGGTTGGGGTTTTTTAAATGTATTTTTTCCTACATACTTCAGCTAGTTATTTAGAGCTTGAACAATTATATTCAAGAGAGGTCAGAGGTGAGAACAGACAGCAATTTTTGTATTTAGGAAATTACTGTCTGGAAAAGTTAATACAACAGAGAGTATAGAAGTATTAATTAATGCAGAAAACATTTCAAAGCATGAGCAAAAACCTGGAGAAGGAGTTCTGTGGCCCTCGTCAGGTATTAGTCCTTCTCAGTGCACCTGCTGCACTACCTGGAATACCGCATTCAGTTCTGTGCACAGTGTAACCTGAGTCACACAGCATCCAAGGACGGTGTTCTGGAGGGGTTGATTTTTACAGAAGTGAAAACATGAGATTGATCAGAAATCATCATCGTCAGAATTCATCATTCATCAGAAAAAGAAAGGAACTAAGAAGTTTTTTTTATTCCCCCAGTGGTATGGAAATATAACTGGGAAACTAAGAAAGTCACTTTCTGGGATAATCTTTCCATGGAATGAGAGGTCTTAGCCCCATGAACAATTACGATAAAAGTTGAAGACTGTGTACAATGGCAAGATTTCCCCACTGCCAGAACAAAAGATGAAATGTTCCCTCTGTTTCATTCCTGGCCACGTGACTGTGGAAGAATGGGAAGCACCTCATGTTCAGAGTGCTGGCATTTTGGACACCAGTCTAATTTCTGTTACAAAAAGGAGAAAAGCAGACAAACAGTAGTATTCATGTTCTTTCTGATGAGAAAGTTCATCAGTAAAATGAGGAGTTTGATGCTCAAATGGTTATGTTTGGGATTCTCTTCCTCCCAGATTAATAAAAAGCCATGCGACACAGTTCAGAAAGGCAACAATATAGAGAACTCTGATTTTCCATTACTTAATGTAACATAATGAAGTGCTGCTTTTGGTTTTGCCAAAACTTTGATGGAGAAAACCAAACAACTGATGCTGCTGTTTAGATTTACCCAATATGAAAGCCTGCTGCAGAGCGTCCAACTACAAGCAACACCTAATTCAGTTTTTTAAAAGATGTGCAGTAAGAAAATGCCACTTTTAACCCATTGCAATTAAGTGTGTGCAGATAAGAAAAGGACTGGGAGGGAAAGGAGGACAATCCTCAGCAAAATTAAGCTGTTGCTTGTGACTGCTTGTTTTGACAACGGAAGAAGCAGAAGTAACTCCTCTCTGAAGCCGTCAAAACTGTTCCCCAGTTCTTCCTCTGCCTTTTCCAAGAGCAGCCATGTAAGGCAGATAGAAGGGAGGGACCCTGCATTACTCAGGGTGGGACTTGATAAGCTGGGGGCAGAGCTAGGCAGCAATTTCTCTCCCTGCACCTATCCAGGGAGGCTGCTGTGTGGAGCTAAGGGAGCAGAGAAGAGGAGGAGTATAAGGACTTGTGACAAGAGAAAGTAGGTACTGTTTGCCAGCTGGTTTCATGGTTTTTGTGCTTTATGTCTGACTGTGCGGGATGCCCTGTTTGCATTAAGCAGGCTAGCAAATGTGTTTCAGGTGGCTTTGCTTGCGACTGCTGGGTAGCCAGCCTTTGCTGCAAGCATTTGTCTACGTAGCCTCAGCACCCTAAAATGAATGATATGGAGGGAGTGGACTTTGTATAGGTATTTCTTATGTTCTTGTTGTAGATTGGCTTGGATGAAGGGCTTTGTGTTTCAACTTTAATGTGTGGTCCCTCCAGCATTTAGTTGTTAAGAGACCTGATGAGAGTAAGGAAGTATTTCTCTGTCTGCTATAGGACTAATGTAGAAATGCATCAGTCCACCTTACCATGACCAGCATTAAGAAAGGAGCACGTTATAACAAGTCCACTACTCCATGTAAATATTTTGTGGAATACTTGGAGGGCTCTGTTCAGATGCACTACAATGGGACTTCAACCACTACACATGCGGATCTTTAAGCAATAACAAAAAGTAAGCCTCATTTAAAAAGAAGCTGAAATTGTCTCTCTCTAAATTTCTATATTCTGCTGAGGCTAAAGTAACTCAAACTGTGGGTGTGAGTCTCTTCTGACAGAGGAGCAGTCAGCTGCAACCCCCAGGCATGTGGGATTTGTACTGCAGATAACAGTACGTTACAGTATGACATTACAGACATGATTTTGATATTAACGTCAGCAGTGCTTTGAAGTTAGTCATCTCTCATGATACTTGTAATATTTTCATATTTTCATTTTAGCTAAGCATTTTCAATAAGGAAGCTTTTTGTGGTAGTGTGTAAGAAATGAGGCAGTGCAAAAAAATAACACTTCAGAAAGAGCCTCAGCCTCACAAAATGATTAATATTGCTGTTAAGGATCTGTGTATTAGCAGCAGTTTAAGTCTGTCCCATGAATATATATTGATCAATAAGAGCTTTATTTTCTATTGTTTCCTCTAGGTACTTGCTTGAGAATAGCAAAGTTAGCAGCAAAGGTTAAATGGCTTAAAGAAATCAAGAATCAGGCCAGGAGTCTTTGATCTTTTCCCTTGTAACAATATTAACCTCCCAGTGACAGTTATTGTTGATGGCATCCTCCTTTTTACATTTGAGAAAAATTGTTCCTGAGTACCCTGGACTGCAACATCAGATCCCATGAGGCGACTGAAATAATTTATTCAAGTCTTAAAATCTTTCTGTGACCTTGACACTAGCTAATATCTCTTGAGGTGAAGGTGTGGAAGTTCAAAATCCCCATCTAGTGTGTTTCAGGCCACAGTAAGTTTATAAATTCCAGGGAATTTTCACACTTCACTTCTAATCAGGACACTTCAGGAACAGCTCAGCTTAAAATAATACCATAGGATCAGCTCTCCAGACAACACTTCTGCTGTCCTAGTGTTGGAATATATTTAAATAGTTTTCAACTTCCTTCTTAACAACTTTTTATCTTTATTTTCTTTCTTCCTCCAGGAGTCTCAACCTCTTTCCTTGCCCAGCCTTCTGTTACTTCTGATGTCTAGCATGTGTTGTTGTTTAACGTGCTTTTCTGATTTAATTTCAGAGACTGTGAGTTACAGCAGGTGACAGGCTGATAGCTCACACTTGTGCCACAGAGACGCCCCGTGATAACAGCAGAAAGTCATCTTAGCTGCTGGAGAACACCCCGGGCAGGGAGGACATACAATACCTTCTTTATGATTTTAAATATTGATCAGGGTTACTAATACCTGTGTGTTGTTACAGAATGTCCTGTGACAGCGGAGAAACTGTTGGGCACCCGCTGTATAACCTCTGTGGACAGGTTCAAGGCTCCAATTCCCAGCTTAGCAGTCTGGATGGAAACAGGAAATCTGCAGCATTGCTGGAAGTCAGGGGGAATTTAAGCAATATGCAGTATCCTTCCGTGGCGCTGGATCCCGATACTCCAGTGAATAATGGATCTGGGATTCCCCGCAACCCCCAGGAAGGCACAAAGGCTGCAGCCTTGACAGAAAGTGAAGCCCACAGGGCCTGTACAACAAAATGTTTCCATAGCCGTTATTTGACTAAAACTAGTACGCAGGGAGATGTCTACAACTTCCTGGAGAGGCCCAGTGGGTGGAAGTGTTTATCTACCATTTTACTGTGTAAGTACCTACATTTTCAAATAATATCTTTGGTGTAATAAAAATCTGAAACTGTCCACTTAATCAGCCAGAAGTCATAGTACTTGAGCTCCTGATCTGAAAACCTGTTGCATGAGTACCCAGTTTCCCAGAGGATCAGGCTCTCTATCCATTAGAAATTTCCAGAGGAGGGCTTTTTATTCTTCACATGGTATTTGTCTTCAAAGAGGTACACTGGATATTTGATGTTTCTGAGGGGAAGTCCTATATGCTCATGGTCGTTTTTATTGCTGCCTTAGCTGCTTTACACTTTTCTAAGTTCAGACACTAGAGTTTTTAGCATGAGATGTGGAAGGTTGAGCTGTGGTCAGATAAGTCACGTTTTATAAGTCTGGTTTACTCATGGTAAAGTGTCAAAACATTTAATTTGTTGGACAAACATTTAATCATAATATTACTAATTTGAATTAATCTACAATCATGAACACATGAGTACAATTTTAGGAAATTGTTTTTCATTATACCATGCATATAATACATTCAAGGAGGAAGTTACGGCTTCCATTAACTCTTCTAAAACGGTGGTTAATATATTAATACAGCTGCTACTCTTCTCTTTGAGCTGCTTATGATATCTGTCAAGTTTAGCAAAACCTCAGTTACTATTCTGAATGCTGCTTAACAGAATGATGATTTGTCATCTTAGCCGTAGAAAGGATCCAACTGTGGAAGTTTTACTGGCTGTAGTGAATGCAAACTGAGCCAAAAGTCCTTGCTTTTATTATAAAATTAACATATGTCCTAAAAAAATGCAGAGTGTTTAAATTATTCTGTTTGTCTCGTATGAACTTTTCTATGGCCTGGCTGCACTTAGGGAAAAACATTATCAGTTACTGCAGTCAGGAACTGCCCAGATAAATATATGGTAATTATAAGAACAAATCATAACGCTTCTATGTGGTGTAAAATAGTGTTATTAATGCTTGCTTCCTTTCAGCCCTCAGAAAGATATATGGATATTTTTAAAAGGATTTTTGGATTTTTAAGATTTTGCCAAGTAAAAGGATAGGGTCTCTTTCAAGGACTATGCTTATAGTAATTCCTGAGGCTTAAACTGATATAATTTAAATGTGAATAGTCATGTTTTAATCCCGTTTGAGGTTAGGACTTATTAATTTTGCTAAAATGCATTTGTTTCATCATCTGTGATGCTTTTACCTCAGACTAAAGTTGACCTTTAACACATACTTATATTCTGCAGTGGGCATTAAAATAAAAAAAAAAATCTATACACACACCCACCCACCTCCCATAGTAGAAAATTGGAGAAAAGATTGGTATTACTAACAGAAAACTTTTTTTTTTTTTTAACAATAAAAGGACTCCTAATTTAAATGAAAGAATATGTAAATCAACCTTTTTAAAGAGCTTTTTCTTTGAGATTGCTTGAAAGGAGATTTTTTTTTAAACATACTTTTTGGCCAGCATTTTCTCTTAAGTATATTTGCCCTAATAATTATCCTAAGAGCTACATGGTGTGTTCATTTATATAACACATTTCTGTTTTGGAAAGAACATACTAGATAACATTAAGTATCATTAAATTTAAACACTGTTAAAGCAACAAAGTGTTAATCTAAAATACAATTCATTTCTTAAATGAGAACAGCCTGTAATTTATTTTAAAAGTTTTCCATGTTCTATCAGTGGTTTTGGGGTAATTTATGTAGAGTTGATCTGATGATGACTATTTTCATTACAAATCCAATCTTCCAAGTATGTAGCTGATGGTTGTATAGCTTGGAGGAGCTGGATGTGAAGCGACCCTTCATTGTCCTTTTGTCCTTCGTATGCCACAAAGGCCACATAACTCATGTAAAAACTTGTGGGATGTTTCTATCCAAGAGGGACTGGAGACTGTTCTGATCTGGAGCCAGTTCTGCTAGAAAGAACCTAACTTTCCAGAAACAGGCAAGGCGAGAGAACAGCACGTGCTCCAGGAGGTGACCTTCCTTTGCGTTCTGAAAGTACCAAGATAATCTCATCTCCTATAATATTTCTAGTGTGCCTGATACTTCAAATTTCTCTTAAGGGAGTAAACTCATGCTTTTAAGGAACTTTATAATGTGTGTTACAAAAGAGATTTTCAGCTATTTAAATCTGGATTTTCTATTATTTTAGTGGAGTTATTCTAGGCTAAAATTATGGTTTCAAACCAAAACATTTGAAGGGGTGTGTTTGCTTGAGAATTCCCCCCAGCTTCCCCGTCCTGAAAACATTCTCAGTTAGGTAATTTTCACCTTCACTGGAAGTACTGTAAAATACTTAACTCCTGAAATCCCCAAGAACAGAGGATCTCACTGACAAGTTAGAAAGAGGTGACGGATGGAGAAACAGCTGTGACATGCAATAGCAAAATATTGATCCTAACCAGCCAGTTCTTGTGGCTATGTAAGAGCCTTAAGGTGTTGGATGTCAATATATGTAAAGAGTCCAGCTGTTTGCCATATGGTCCTCAGTCCAGAAAAAGAAATGTGTGCCTGGCTTGAATTTGATTTCTGAACTCAGCCATGCACTTGCTTAAATCACATCCAAATGTTAAGATAATAGGGTTTAACCCCCATATTTTATCTTTTGAGTGGAAAGTATAATATGTATTGGTTAATATGAGTTATGTATGGTAATGAAGTTACTTGGCAAATCCACACATTTAAATCATTTAATTGTAAGTGAAGCCTTATTTATATGATGAATTTATGTTTCGGAAACATACATTTAATTACAACTGAAATGGCCTTCATTTGACTAAAATACAGTGTTCACACACATGTGAAGTGTGTGGTGAGGGGTGAAGTTGGAAAATTTTCCTGATAATAGGATTATTTGACCCCTGTTTAGACATCAGGTGGCAATGATCATAAACCAAAACCAGAATTCAGTGTAGATGCTCAAAGTGCTAGAGTATAATTGAGGTGGGGAATGTTACACTGCCAAGTTTTTGCTGGCCACTTTGGTCATAGACAAAGGGTGGAGAAGATGGTCCAGCTTTTCTGCCGCCTTTTGTAGAGGCAAAGAACCAGAAGTAGGAAGGTGTGACTCAAGCCTATTGTCTTATGAGGAGCGGCTGAGGGAACTGGGGGGTTCAGTCTGGAGAAGAGGAGGCTGAGGGGAGACCTCCTGGCCCTCTGCAACTCCCTGCCAGGAGGGGGCAGAGAGGGGGGATGAGTCTCTGGAGCCAAGGACCCAGCGCCAGGCCCCGAGGGAATGGCCTCAAGCTGCCCAGGGCAGGGTCAGGCTGGCTCTGAGGAAGGATTTCTGTGCAGAAGGGGCTGTTGGGCGTTGGAATGGGCTGCCCAGGGCAGGGGGGAGTCCCCGGGATCCCTGGAGGGGTTGAAGAGTCGGGCTGAGCCAGCGCTGAGGGATCTGGGGGAGTTGAGAATGGTCAATGTGGGGTTAATGGTTGGACTGGAGGATCTTCAAGTTCTTTTCCAACTCAGATGATTCTGTGGAAGAAGAGGACCACTATATGTGCACCCACGGGTACTCACACTGAAGTGGTAACTGGTATTAGAACATAGGGTTTCCCTTGTGTTCAGAGAGAAGAGGTAACTTCTTCCTATCGTATGTTACTTTGTTCTGTGAGTGATAGAGGCCACCTTGTGTCAGCCGAAGGCTATGTCTGCATCACAGTGCAGCCCTGTGCTGCACAGCTGCACCAGCTCAGGTTCCAGGAAAAAAACCAACTGAGTTTGCACAGATTTGTGCTGATGCTAAGTGGCCGTATATCTCGGCAAGAAAGGTGGATCCACATTACCTTTTCCCCTCAGATACACTCTGCTGTTTTTACTAACTGCAGTCCAACTGCTTTGTCCTATCTTCTCCATTTCTCTGGAACATTCAGTGGCTTCTAATTTTCAGCTGCTGTTGGCTGTGTGGCTGAATTTTCCAGTTAAAAGACAGAAGCTTAGAGAGAACCTGGGTGGGTAACACTTGGACTAAGAAGTGAGGAAGCAGAACAAATGTCTACACTGGGTCTGGTGAAAGAGGGACAGAGGAGAACCTGGGACCAGGAGGCAGAAGGCTAGATTGGATTGTCATAGAAACTGAGACTGGTGCCAATGATGCTGGAACTGGAGACAAAGCACTACAAGAGCAGGCTAGCTCAAGAGCAAAGAGAAGCAGACTTAAGCAGGAAGCACAAAGAAAAGAGGACTAGCAGCTTTTGGAGATCAGAAGGCTGGGTATAGGCGCTAAAAGCTGGAACTGTGGGACAGCTGAAAATGGTCAAGAAGCTCAGAGAGCCACTGGGAAGAAGAAGGGGTAGGAGATGACAGCTGGAAGCTAAGGGAAAGAGGGATCATGGAATTCATGACGGGAGAAGGAACCTTTCACCCATAGGCAACTGGTTTGAATCTCGTCCAAGTCAATAGTGAAGAAGAAGAAGTAATGACTGTGGGGAGATACAAAAGGAGCTGTTGGTCTCAGTCCAGTTCTTAGCGAACGGATGTCAGCATCACTGCTGGAGTTAGAGCAGCTGGAAGGCTTGCTGGCAGTCAGTAGAGAAACCACAGGCTGGTTGAAAAGGGAGGCAAGTCTAAGGCAAGAGGGAGGCCCATGAGAGGGATTCTTGCATTGTGTTCTCAGGCCTGCCACTTTCTTGTCGTGTAACACTGCGAAAGTTAAAGTGAGAACTTGCAGCTGTTCCAGGTGGCTTTGTGCTGGTTTAGCCACTTGTTAAATGAGTGTTAGACCTTGCTCTCATTTAAAAGTTAGACCAGTCTTTATATCCCATAAAGATAAAGATGGGGTGAGCTGATCTAACCGCCCATTTCTAACAAACCATCTCCTGTTCTGCTCCCCTCCTTCACCTTAGCCGTTCAGCTTGCTCCTGCCAACTCTAGTTGTCCTTGGATAGCCAGTTCAACTTATGCCAGCAAAAATCTCGCCCGGCAGGAAAAAGTGTATGGTCTTCTGTCAAGTTAGTAATGCACATTTAGCATCTTGAAGTGCTGTCCACCATTTTTCCCTCAGTGCTCCTAGTGGATCATAATCACCTGTTAAATTTAATATAAAATTATACGGAATAATTGAAAAGTAACACTGCAAATCATCTGGCAAGTACTGCAGACCACCTGGTTTGACTGCAAAACATTTCACAAATGCAGAGTTTGCCTAGCAACAAAGTCTGGTCTCCAGGCCCCCTTATGATTTATGGAGAAACAACTCCTCCAAACGTTGACTTGGAGAGAATAATGGCTGTTGCTCTGAATCATTCCTAGGGGATGCTGTGTCTGACTGCATGGGAAAGATAGGGAGAATGTTCTCCCTTGAATATGTTTTCACAAGACCTAGCATAATAGTTTACCAGTACCAAAAGGGGTAAGGTACTCTCTCTAACCTTCCCTTCTCCTCTCCTGGTCACACATTTCTCCTGCATAATGTTTGATGCTTCTGGCACTCACTGTAGCCCTCCTAAGCTAAGTCAACTCACTGTATTGGCAAAAATCTAGCCCGGCAAGAAAGTGAGTAACTTTTGATACCTTAAGGGTTACATCATGTCAGCAAGTGGTCTGATGGTGCTGGAACCGGTACTAACCACTTGGCCAGAACTGGAATGGGAGAAGGAAGAACTCTCCTTTTTGCCACCAGAGAACTGCAGTGTTGGCTCAGTTTCATATTAAAACATGCCCTAAATCTGCTTTGTTACCTCTCTACTCCTTTGGGCTGGCTCCCACAGCTTCTTCATAGAGAGACACATGAGTTAAAAAAAACACATACATGAGTTGAAAAGAACTCATCTAAGGAATTACTGTTCAGTAATTTAAAAGTGCACGATCCTTACAAAAATATGAACAATATCCATAATGTCACTAACTGAAAACTTTGGGAGGAAAGTACAGAAGATCAAGAACGTGTTTGTAAAATGGGGGCTGGCCAGCTAAGGGTTTTTTCCTTTAGAAAAAGTTCTATGTACTGAGGTCTGTGCCACCATGAGTAATACGAGAAGAAGAAAGTTCAAATTATTGGGACAAATTAAAATTTACAATTTTCTCTTATTATTTTTTGTCTTCAAACCTTGCTTTCTCATTTTTTATTTTTTTTTTTACTTCCCTCAATTTCATGTAAGAAATGCTATAGTTGTGTTCGTTAATTCAATCAAAGTTAAGAGCCACCGTTGTGGCTGATATTCCATTTTTGTTTGGCATACAACCGCTGCTGATGTAGAGAACATTAAAAGGCAAAAGTATAAGGGTCTAGTGGTTCCTTTTAATGACTGTGGGGCACTTGCCTGCATATCTCTTTGTTCTTTGAGTGTAGCAGCTCTCAGTTAGTGAAACTAAGTATATATAGCAAGTAAATTAGTGTTCTCCTGCTTCTGGTTTTATCTGTAAATGGAGCCTGTAGTCCATTATTTGTAACTTTATCAGAAAAGGGACCGTTAAAATCCCATTTCTGTCCTTTCTGTTATTATTATCTCTAGAAGACAAGCAGATTTTTTTTTTTTTTTTTCCCCCAATGATGTGATTGTAATATGACCAACATGAGCTAAACTAAAGTTCAGAGTCATTATAAGCATATTACTGCTTTCGAGATTCTGGTTTTGACCTTGCTGTCACAGCTTAGGTCTGGACATGATGTACTTTCATGAGGGTAAGTTAGGACTTTTAAGAATTATTATTATTATCATTACTGGGCTCAGGGTGTTTCTTGACAGCATAACATTTATTTGTACATTTTATACAGAAATTGAACTGACAAGTTTTCCAGTGTAGAACTACAATATCTACTTTTCATTTATATACTAGCTACAGAGAGGTACTAAGCTGATGTCTTGTGTATGATGATAAACTTCAGGTACCAAAAGATGAGCAATATTAAAGGGAAGAAACTAAATATTGTTAATTTTATTAAAGTGGAATGTTCTTCTTACTGCTTAGGGTTGCGTCTTCAACAGGATGATATGGTGGAATGGCTTAAATTGCTAATGGAGATGCACTAATATTAAACAGAATTGTCTTTAGGATTCTGTAAAGTTCCAAGATTCAGCTGTTCTAAAAATACATGGGGACAGTTATTAATTTTTAGCCTCTTTTCCTAAGGAAATGAGGTTTATGCAACCACACTGTCTGAGCGCGTCTGTCTGAAAGTGCCTTACCAAAAACACTTGAGCCAGTTGGCAAGTTTCAACTAATATTGACAGAGGATGAGACATGTCAGAGATATTAAGTTTCTTTATGTTTTGTTAAAATAAGCATTTGGAAAGAGGAGAAAGAAATTAACAACCCCAAAGATGAAAACACTTTGAGCTCACTTAGATTGTTTGGCATCAAAGAGTCTTTTCAGGAGAGAGATGTTACGAAAGTTCGTAAGGAAGAACTTTGATCTGAGCGTACTTTACTTTAGGCACAGAATAACCTAACCACAGGGCACAAAGCCACAGGCTACGTAAGTTTTATTTTCATTTTTTGAAATTATTGATGACTTTTTCCATCATTTATGTAAGAAATTC
>NW_020799092.1:24751517-24787705 GCF_003259725.1 Athene cunicularia
AAAAAAAAAAAAAAAAAAAAAAAAAAAAAGGTGGTTGGGTATAATTTCAACTGGAGACATATATAAGCCATTTGTGATTATCCAGCTGAAGGACTTTCACATAGCGAAGTAAGTCAGAGCAGCTCAGTGTTGAGGAAGGAGCACAGCAGGGGGAAGACATGTCTCATGTTAAAAACATCAGTGACCCATGATCAAGGCATCTAAATACTACAGAGCAGAGCTTTCAGCAGCTTTTCTATAATAATTTTTGTTGATTTTTCTTTCACTGTAGAGCTCGCATTTTTCTAAAAGTGTTTTCTTCTCTAAACGCAACTTTTCAGAATCGGTTAAGTTTGGCAAGCCCAAAAGGACAATATTTTGTATTTCGTTGCCAAGGGGTATCTCTCTGTCTACCGGTTTACAAGTTTGTCCCCTCCTCACCCATATCTTTGTTATTCAAGAGATAACATTCACATAAGAATCTCATATATCAACACTTCAAGTACACTTATCTGCAGCAAATAAACACCAAAAAACCACATGCACAGATAGTCTTTGCTGGAAATGGCATTATTTGAATCAAAACTTAAAAGGAGGAATTATTAATACTTCTCCTTTAAG
Source organism: Athene cunicularia (assembly GCF_003259725.1). NCBI lineage: Eukaryota > Metazoa > Chordata > Aves > Strigiformes > Strigidae > Athene > Athene cunicularia. Next base: position 24,752,118 of record NW_020799092.1, read on the forward strand.
AGCTTTCAATAGGCTTGTCTTCTATGGAAAATGTTATAGCACGACCTTGAGAGAGTTCACCCTTGATAAAGTACTTGACATCATTGTGCTCTCAGTGTTGTAGTTCACCTACTAGTTCCAAGTGTTTGCAGGCTTCAGTAGGCCATGCTCATGGCCGGTTATCTATGAAACAGAATTTGTCCCTGGTTACAATAACAACAGAAGCATGTTTACAGTCACACTAGCTACTCTCCAAAACAAAGCAGTGTTTAGGAAGATCAGGACACAGAGGCAGTCGTTTGTAACCTTTAACCCCTGTTGATCAACAGTCCAATGCACCAGCACTTCTTACTTAAATTTCTTAGCGCATGAAACAGATTTAAAGATAATCATTTAAAAACACTGGTGACAAAGCAGTTGTGGGTTTGTTTGTTTTGTTTTGTTTTGTTTTGGTTTTTTTTGTATCCATGAGGCTTAAGGGATTTAGGAGAAACCAAGAAATACTAAAATTTAGTGTATAACAGCAAGACCCCTCTTGGGAAAGAATGTCTCTTCTGTTGGTGTGAACTGGGTTAAGTGAGAATCCAAAATGAAATGAAGAATTCGCAGATAATTTTCTTTCTTCTGATAAGTAAAACTCTTCTTTTTCTTTTTTCTTTTTAAAAAGAGAGTGAGGAGAAGTCTGGCCATAGGTGATCTGGCTAAGTTTCTGTCTTCACACAAGTAAAAATCTGAAGGAAAAGGAAGCCAGGTGTTTTGAAAGGAAATGCTCCTCTATTTATAGCAGGTGTATGGTAGAAAAGGAAAACAAGTGTTTGCTGAAGTAATAGCTCAACCTATGGCTTGGCATCATTGGGAATCACAGAAAGACTCAAAGAGGACTCAAAAATGCCAGAAAACAGCACCTCAGTTCTTTTAGGATAGGAAAGAGTAGACGAACTGTACTGGTTGGTAATTATTTATGTCTCCTCCTTATCAGCTTGTTCCCTTTAGGAACTGAACAGCTGCCAACAAGTGAGCCTGTTCTCTGTTGGTGTAAATAACTTGCTTGCAAGAAAGTAAACAATCACACCCTGTTTTCACCCCCCTGCAGCACAGAGAACTTCCCATTGCAGGAGAGGGTATGGATAACGGGGAACATAAGAAGGCCAAATTGGCAGCTGGTGGGGAAAGGGAAATTGCCACATGACAAGCTTTAAATAGTTTCACCCCAAACCAACAATATTAAAAGTCACACCCATCCACTTACCCTACCTAAAAGTGTTCCAGAAATCTAATCAGAAATATTTAGGGAGACCCAGGATCTGGTTGTCACTTGTTGACAGGTTAACACTGGTAGACTTTGCCATTGTGTTTTGAGGAACAGCTTGTTTCTCAAACAAAAACATGAAGTGAGACCAAAAGACAAACCAGTAATATTTAGTGATGAGTCTTGCTAAAGGTTTGTTTGTGGTTACCACATATTCAACTATTGTTCTGCTCTTTATAGGGAATTTGGCGCTTGCCCATGTTTTTTTTTTCTCCAGCATGTTTAGAAGGGTCATTGGTTAGAGCTATGTTTAGCATCCCAGAGGCTGTTAGGAGCGATTCACAAGGAGGTTTCCTGATTGCCTAAGAGGCAACAGAGCTGTAGTTTGTTGGATTCTGTAGATCAGTTGGCAATTAATTAAGCCATTTATCTTTAAGGTTAGACTGCTCAAAACTAACCTGCATTCTGGTGCATGGCTCAATGACAGAGACAGTAACCTTAAAAAAATATGAAGGCAGTATGCACTGACTGATGGTTTAAAGGTATCAGAGGGAAGAGGGAAGGTTGTTCCACTGTATTGGTGAAAAAAGTGCGAAAGGATTGTCTGTTTCTATGGGAGTGGATTTACTTGGAGTCTGGGGAGGACTTCACCTTTGTTTCCACTACTTGTCTCCAGCACCTTTGTCCTAACACAGATACCGCTTACTCACCCAATTCAATCCCATGGCTTCTTTCCAATAGCCTGTGGAAATATCCTCACTGAGAGTATGAACAGCTATGGCAGAAGCATCACCAGCAATGGCTAAAACATATCTCTGGGGCTGTTATGTAAACCATGGGTCCTGAATAGCACCTCAGGGGTCTCAGCTCCAGCCCTCTCTTGCCTCCCCTCCAGGGCACACATATCCAGTGAGAAGGAAGAGCAGCTTCTTCACACTGAGGTTGTGTCCACTTCATTTCACTGGGTTCAGTTTTGGGCCCCTCACCCCAAAAAGGCTCAAGCGCGTCCAGAGAAGGGCAACGGAGCTGGGGCAGGGTCTGGAGCACAGGTCTGCTGGGGAGCGGCTGAGGGAACTGGGGGGGTTCAGTCTGGAGAAGAGGAGGCTGAGGGGAGACCTCCTGGCCCTCTGCAACTCCCTGCCAGGAGGGGGCAGAGAGGGGGGATGAGTCTCTGGAGCCAAGGCCCCAGCGCCAGGCCCCGAGGGAATGGCCTCAAGCTGCCCAGGGCAGGGTCAGGCTGGCTCTGAGGAAGGATTTCTGTGCAGAAGGGGCTGTTGGGCGTTGGAATGGGCTGCCCAGGGCAGGGGGGAGTCCCCGGGATCCCTGGAGGGGTTGAAGGGTCGGGCTGAGCCAGCGCTGAGGGATCTGGGGGAGTTGGGAACGGTCAGGGGGAGGTTCATGGTTGGACTGGAGGAGCTTCAAGGTCTTTTCCAACCCAGATGATTCTGTGATTCTGTGTTAAGTGAAAGGGAAATTATATACTGTAAGATCACTGCCTGGAACAGTACCATTTTGGGTTTTATAGATGTTTTTATGCCTAGCTTAAAATGCTCCTGTTACTTTGCCATCTTCAGTCTGTCTGACTCTGGCTGGTAATACTTTCCCTTATCTGTTTCAAGTTCAGTTTCTAAAAACTTCAAGTAGAGAATGAGAAGATCTACTTTCATGTTGGTTGTGAGGAGTAGTAATTAGGGACTTGCCATTCCCACTCACTTCAGCAGGTGTTTCTGGTGTAGTTGGGAACTGTCAATGTTAGGTTAATTGTTGGACTGGATGATCTTCAAGGTCTTTTCCAACCAAGATGATTCTGTTCTCCGTGACAGACTGCAGCAGCTCTCAGACTGTACAGCAGAATTATTAGAGCATCTCAGGTCTAGATCCTCTGGGATTCCTTGGAAAAAAGAAGAACAGATGTGTTTGAAATGTAAAGCATTGCTAGTGGGGGAGGTTTCCAGCATTTTAGGGAGCTGTGATCAAAAAGGAGCTCTTGCTATTGGGAAAGCCTTGGTTCTAGGCACCTCTTACACTCAGAGGAACCTGTCTTTTGGGACTCAAAGCTGGATGGTGTAAGACTCTCACAGAGCCTGAAGGAAGCCGACAGAAAACCTTCACAAGTGCATGCCTGAGCAGTAGAACTGAAAGTCTTGGTGTGTTCACTACTTTCTGCTGGTAGATAGTACTGGAAAGACAGCTTTTTACTGAGATTATACACACTAGAAAAAATATTTATTTCTGTATTCTGGATCTTCTGTCTAATGACTAATGCTGTATATACCCGCTGAACAGTATTTTTTCTTCGCATTATTCATGGAAAGAATGAAATTTAAATAACCTTGCACAGCATTTCCAAGTGATACTTGAAATGTACGGACAATAAAATACAGTTTTTGTCAATTCAGAGTGGTTTGTTCCACATACAAAACACTGTGGAACACAGCTGCAAAAATGGCACTGTTGTTGAAGCTATTAATTTCCGTACAGTTAGCGATTATTTTTCAGGCTTGCATCCTGCTTTTCTCTTTTTCTGAAGCTAGTACCACTAAGCTCATGTAAGTCATCCTGCTGTTGTCTGAAGAATCTCACTTTGCTTTGCACAGAGCAAGGAGGAAGCTTGTACTCCACGTCAAGTCTTGTGTTTAACATCTGACAAGATGGCACAGCTATTGGACTGCAGGTTTCCTGCTCCCTGAGGACATGTTGCTCCGGGACACTCACTTTAAAGTAGCTAGATCAGATACTGCTACGGCAGCAGGCCAGAAAGCAAACCTAGCATTTTAGGCAGGTGACCTGTGCTGAGATCCTCTGCCATCTGCAGGTCCCAGGCTAGCCACTTCTAAGCTAGCTCAGGTGTTCCTGTTTCAGCTCCAGTAACGTTCCTGCAGACATGCCCTACGTGTCTATGGAAAATTTGGGAAGTAATCACACATGTTGCCAGGGCACTGAGCTTACCAAAAGGCTGACCAGAGCAAATAGAGCCTGTTGATGCCCTCAGAGTCCTAAGAGCAACCCTCTTCTTGTCAAGGTGGGTCCCTGCGCTTTGCAAATGTCTGGTTTTGGAGGGGGACTTGTAAAAAACTCTTCTTTTAGCTTCCTGCATCTTGTCCACCAGTTCCCAGGAATGTTAATGTGGTCCATAGCCCTGCCAGTTGATGAGGTACTGAAGTTTTCAACAAAATAGTAATTAAAATCTGCCTCCTGTGCTATTCTGGCTGCCCTTGTACTATGACCCGAAGTGGATTGCTGGTGGACAGTGGGTGATGAGGCATTAGTGGGAGAGGGAGAACCCAGCGTACTGGGCTGAACTTCATGGATCTCAGGGTAGTTAGAGCCTGTTGGTGCCCTCAGAGCCCTGACACATCCTTTCCATTGTTTCAGGGTCTCTGTAGATTCAGATGGACAAGGGCAACATGTAGTGTGTTATTTTTAAGATCATGTTTTCAAGCAAGAGGTTGTGGAGCAGAGCTGAAGTCAGGAGCAAATTCTGCTGTCATGGAATCAGCATCTTTTACAGCTTCTGAAATAGTCATTGCAACGTACACATTTAAATTTTTAAAATTTTTTTAACATGTCAGGAAGTCAGCAGGTAATTCTCACTTTTATGGCATGTAAAATTACAAAGGATTAAATTTAAGTATGAGCTCTCATGAGCATGAAAATTGACCTTTGGATACAGAAAGCAATAAATGCCATGTGCTTGTCAAGATGCCTTTGCTAGCAAGAAGCTTAATTATATTTTGATGTATTTGAGTGTGTTTGTGTTCATCATCCAGATTGTTTACAGCTCATAACACTTTCAACATTTTGGGATTCTTACCTTTATATTATCTTGATATTCAAGATAAAAACCTGAAAATGTTTTACATCTTTCTTAGTGTACTGATTCCTAGACTCAGTATTATATAACAGTACAGCTATTTAAATTTAATTATAAATATTTTTAACTTTCACTGTTTTAACTCTAAAAACTCATAAATAATACTGATACCTGCAGCATGTGTCTAATTCCATACAAATTATTGTACGGTCTTCTTTTCTAAACCTTTTGTTTCTGTGCCAGGGCTGTGCTGTGGTTCGAGATTGTTGGAACAACATTACAGACAGTTCATGCCTTACTGCTTGACTAGGTGAACTGCCTCTGAACTGAGCTTGCTTTCTGTTTGGGTTTTTTTGTTGCTGCTGTTGCTCTTCTTGCTACTGGCAATTGTGAGGAATTTGGTGCCCTTACTCACTCATTAGTCTAAGGCTATCTTTGACTTTGTCCTCACTGCAACTTAATCTGTACTCACCTCATGTGAGCTGCCCTCATGCTTACACTTCAGCTGCTTTTGCCACAGGTGAGCATGGCTTTTTATCACTTGGGCAAAGAAACTACTCATTTCCCCATCATGATCTTAGTTGCTAAAGTCTCCTTGTGCTTTCTGGCATTCAGGCCTAATATCAGGTTTTCTGACATTACTTAATATTTCCATGCCAGGCTTGTTATCATCCAGGTTCCAATAAACAGGCTGCAATAATTTCTAATTTTTTGGAATCATGGTCAAGAGTCTCAAGCCCATCCATCCCTACTTTGAGCTGTCTTGGAATAACACAGCATGGTAGTCTAGTACTGCTTAAAGCTGAGACCATCCTTGCCTGCCTTGCTCTGAATGCGTCTCAAGCATGTCTTCACCAATACCTTTAGGTTTCATGTCCTTTTAGGTATCATTCTGTTGTCATGCAGTTGACAGAACGGACAAAAATGGTCACTAGATGTGGGCATTTCAGTGCTTGAAATTGTTAATAGCACAGTGTACAAAAAGAACTTTCTGCTTGACATTACCAGGAGGGTTTTACATTATGAACTGGATTTGAGAGAGTATTGAAACTGGAATGTATCCAGGTGCCCTTCCCGTCTTGCAAAAATCAAGTCTTGATTTTTTATGACCAAAAGTGAACATCAGTGATTCTACATTTCAAATAAATGTATTTTATATGAGGACATGATACTTTATCTGTAGAATGTCCAGTCTGTCCCGTGTTAGCAAAATGATGCCTCACTGCCCAGAATATACAGTGCCATACATTTAGTGATTTTAAAGGGTCCTTTAAAGGGCCCCTAGTGTGTGTTTTAGAAATGGAAAAAGAGATAGAGTTTCAGCACAGAAATACAGGAGGAAAACAACAATTAACTGGAAGTTACAAAACTTTCAGGCTGTATTGGCAGCCTTTGGACAGTTCTGGAGCCCTTAGGAAATAAATGACACCATTTGTCTTCCCCTATACGTCCTTATGCACATACATATTGGCAATTTGCATCTTTTTTTTTTTTTTTTTTTTTTTAGGTTTACAGATTTGGTTACTTTTTCTGAGGCCTAATAGGAGATGTGGTTAAAGATGTAGTAATAATATCTGCAGGGTATGTAAGAATATCCAGTTCTTCTCTGCTTAACTTAGAATGGAAAAGATGAAAAGGTGTAGTGTCATCCTCAGTATCTTGATAGACAATATTTAGAATGTCAGTTAACCCCTGACTTTTTATTTATTACTAGTGAGGGCAGTAAAAGAAGACAAAGAGATTTTGAAAGGAGGTAACTAAAATGGCAGGGATTGAAAGAAATTAAGGGGCTGCACTCAGAGGAAGCTTTCCGTACCTGTATACATGCATTTTGCCTAGAAATAGGATCTGTAACAATGGTAGGAGTGGACCATCAGTGTCATAAAAATGTTGAGAACCAAGAGACTGACTGGTTTCAAGAAGTGCTTGGTAAAGTTATGCTTGAGTTGTTTGATGTGGTTATTTCAGGGACCAGCAAAGTTCCTGTGTTCCTCCGACTATTGATGGACTGGAGTATGGTCTGAGCTTCAAGAGGCCCAAGTTCTGTGTGCTTCTGACACTGTCCCGATGTTTGGAAAAATCTGTTCCCCTCTTTGTGTATCTCTCCGTTTACCCCTCACTGACGTTGCTGACTGGAAGTAAAAACGGTCTGGATAAAGAAGCTGCCTGATGGAACACAGCATCCAGCTGAGTGGGGTACTCACTGCCTGTGAGGGCTTCCATGTCCTAAGATACTCCTCTTGTATTCAATGCAATAAGAAAAGGAGAATCTTACAACTCGGGTTACCTTACTTCTATAGCTGCGTTTTCTTTACATGAAAAGCAGCGTGTTAAGGAAAGGCTAAAGATCTGCATATTCCCATGCCCAGACTCTTCTAGTGTTGGATGCTGGCAATGCACGTATGCTGTAAACCCCTTATCAACTTGCTCTTTTCATTTACATAGCCTGGCTTGTCTTCAGTGTCTCTACTCAATGCTTTGCTCTGATTTTCTCTTTTTTTTGGAGTATCCTAGGAAGAAAGTAGGACTTTCGCCCCCTCTGCTGGCTGGCTTACCTTTGGCCAGTGTAGGGGCTCGCCAAAGCAGTGTATCAGTTTTATTATGACTTGGACAGGTCTCTGTACCCCCTATAACATACCACTATTTTCAAAGAGAGAGAAACATTTGGGGATGGAAGTAAAACTGCTGAATAAGATGCTCGGCAACTTGTGTATGTTGAAGTGAAAGGAGTAGCAGGATTGGGTGTTGCTGCCTGGAGGCACTGGGGAGCCCGAAACTGTCCACGCAGCCTCACTAGTGCTGAGTTCACTTCCCTCAACCTGCTGGCCATGCTCAAATGCCTTGGGAAACGTTGAATTATTAACTATGAATGTGCTCATTTAGCTGCTTGATATTGTTCAACTAAAGATTCATTCATATTTTTGTCTGCAAAAGTGCACAGATTTACTCCATGTGATACTTGATTATCCAGTTTCCTTAAAAAGGGTCATATGCTGAATTTGAGTCTAGGATGGTTTCAAGGAACAAACACATATAAAAGATGGGGATTTTTTTTTTTTTTTTTTTTTTTTTTTTTTTAACCTTTCTGGTAAGAAGTTTGTTTGCTTCAGTTTTTCTTGCATCATGCTTTCCCTTTGAGTTCAGATATTAAGAAAGATTTTTATATATTTTTTTTAATATCTTCAAATCCAGTTTTAGGCTTGAACAAAGTCAGCTGTTGTCTGTGTGGCAGCTGAGCAACAACTGTCTCTCTTTGCCTGTGTTAGCACTTACATGCATTTGACTTGCAGTGTGTGAATGACTGGACCAAGCGTACCAATTATGTAAATGCAAATTGTTTTCAGTGTTCTTTATCCTCTGTTCAGAGTTCCTGGGGTTCCGGCGGCAGTCTAAAAATTTGAAGCATTCCTCCAAGAGGAAGAGGAAAGCTGAAGGGCCCTGTGTGTCTACTGATATTAGCATTTTCCAGTTTTCCCTGGTTCTAGTTATGGTTTGAATGTGCTGCATAACGACTATTGGCTTAGTCTACCCTCTGAGACAAACATGTATTGTGGGTGTTTCTATACACAGGCAGTTATTTGCAAGTGCTAAACCTGAATCTCTGTTGTAGGTAGCTTTGTCTCCAGTCTTGCACCAGTCCCTGTCTCTTGGACAGACCTTGGACCCATGTTACAGTCATGTCCCTTCCTGTTCTTGCCTGGGCTTCTTGAATAGATGCTGGACCTGCCTCCCCACCTCACCTTGTGTGACAAATCACTGAAGGGCTGATGGGGCTGGTTGATTAAATGCTTAAATGTTGACTTTCACCACCTCAGCCCTCCTTAGGTATTGTAAATCTGCATACTGATGAGTTAGAGGGTGGCCATGGGATGTCATCACCCTCGGTGCCTGACTTTAATGGAGCAGCCTCACTCTCACTTCTCTCTGACAGCCAATTACTTTCTTAGAAAGCATAAACTATCTATTACCTTAATGACTCTGGTAACTTTTAGCTTTTTATTAGTAAAAGGTGAATCCCATTTGGAATTCAAAACTGACACCATTTTATTTAGGCTACTAAAAATTTAGTGTTAATGGAAGTTGCATGTAAATAATGAATCAGTATGATTATACTGACTTCTAAGTAGTGAATTTTGCCCTAAGAGCATGCTTCATTTCTTTTATCTGCTGTACCTGTTCCAGTCTTATTGTTCTTGTCTTTGCAGCTTGGATGTGAAGATCTAATTCATCACTTATTTCTACTGACATAGTTTTAGTCACTAGTGTTTGTTGTGATAGTTTGTAGAGTGAATGAGGAAAAGATCCTCAACATGAGTCACTATGTTATCAGGATCTTCGGGATTAAATCTGTTTTTCTCTCTCCTTCTACTTATTGGAGCAAAAAATGTTCACAGAGGAGTTGATCCAGTGGTAATTAAACTGAATCCCATAATCAAGAGAACTGGATCTACCTGAGTATTATTCAGCTTTGCCAGAGGAGAAAAACATACTTTCTTGCCTTTTGAAAAACCCTAAGTAATATTCTAGGATGGGCAAAATCAAAGTTTATCCTTCCTGTACCATCAACACTGCAAGTTCTTTGCAAGGTTTGCATTGCATCATTGTGATTGGGTTTCATTTGTAATAGATTTTGAAGGACATTATGGCGTAGTCATGAAGTACTGTGATTAATTACACTAGTAATTAGGAAGGCTGTATGGGGTGCTGAGATCTGGGGCTGTTGCATGTTCAGAAGTGTAAGGCTCTTGCCTTTCTCCTACATGGTAATTCTCACTGTACGGATACTGGCTGATGCTGTGCTCTGACTCTTCTGGGATACATGATATCTGGATCACCTTGCAGATTACGAGGTAGCCTGGCTCACAGCAGCAAAGAAAAACTAAGACCTCTCTTCTCCAAGCTAACTAAGTCCAGTTCCTGCAACCTGTCTTCACAGGGGCAGGACAGGGGCATGGCTGAGCAGTGACATGGGCCATGCCCCCACCTCCCCGGGAAGCCTCACCCCTGGCCATTGTCCAACCCACTTGTCATGGAATTCCCACCGTTCTGGTCAAGTGGTTAACTTGCACCAACTCTCCTGCCCCTTGCAAAATGGCTGCTGTTTATACTGTGTTTGTGTGTGTGTATGCAAACATATATTTTTATATATATGTATGTAAAGGAGAGTACAAATATGCATAAATATATTTCATTAATACGTAGCTATGCTGTTTATATGTGTATATAGAGCCTATACAGAAAATATAAAGATAATTGTATCCATAAAAATGGATATCACATATTGTATAAACACATCCTTTATTGAGAGCTAATGAATAATTAAGTTTAAACGTGAATAGAAAGTTAATTAACACGAGCAAAAGGCAGGCTCGGGGCCCGCCACTTTACAAGGCAGCTGAACAAACACTAACACGTATGGGCTGGGAGGACTCTGCATGTGTGGGGAACACTGGGACACTAGGGGGACAGGAACAAGTTGGAAGATGCCTGAGGACTGTCCCCTGCACCAGCCCCCCCTGCACAGAAAGCAAAGACCTGGCCCGAGACAGTTGGGGGTTCCCATTTTCATAGTGTTGCCCAAACCATGCAGCATGATGCCAAGCCCATTACATGGCGTGGCCATGGCCGTGGCCATCCTGGCTGGCTGCGGCTGGACGGGGGGAGTCTCTTGGTGGAGCTCGCAGCAACAGGAAATGTTCCTGATAAGCAATTCCTCCTATATTTTTTCATATAAAATCTACCAGAATCACACCAAGTATAGTTAGTGTGTTCATTTCTCTTTGCTGAAATCTCACAAATTTAATCCTACACCCACCAGGGCTGTACTGTTAGTCTGTCATTTACTTTGAAGTTCTTGAACAAGCCTTGTCAGTAATGTTTATGTCCTTCAGAAGGGTTTCTCGTTGGAAAAATGCCTCATCATATGCAGGACTATTAAGTTTTAATCACTGGTTCGGGAGTTTAGATACAGCCTCTTGGCATGGAATCAGAGGAAATGACAGCTGGAAGAGCCAGTACACAAGAGGGAATATTTCTGGCTGTTAGTAGAAGAAATTTCATTTTTCTTACTTTTCTCTTGTTTTCTGCATGACCTTAAGAGATGGTGAAAACTGTAGTGCAAATATATCAGAAGTCTGTCTTTCTGGTCTGTCCATCAGAGTTCTTAATCATTTGTTTTCACCAGTTATTAAAATGTTTAACTTGTTACCAGTGGTGGAAAAATGGCTGAGACATTGTACACATCAAAGTAATGGGTATTTTGCCAACATTTAAGCATTTAATCAACTGGGATTCAGCTGTGCATTTTGTTTTCCAATTCTCATGACTTTTCAGTTTGCCTTTTTTTAAACTGTTTTGGGGGGTAGGAATATATATTTTGAGACTTCTGAATTTTTTTCTTGATCTGAGTGGTGATACTGGAAATACTGTGGTAGTAGCTATTTCTTCTGTATTTATGTATGTTTTATATTTATGGAATGCATTTAATGGAACTTTTTTCATTGAATTTACTGTTCCTCACTCCAGTCATATGTCTAGTTCCACTGTAATTAATGCATTCTCTATTATGATACCTGTCCACGACACCACATAAATTATATAGCAATCAGTGAAACATGAAACATCCGCTATGACAAGCTTCAATGGGAAATTATGCTTGCTAATGTTTTACCAACTGATTTGTGTTCAGCCTTCGTGTCATTTTTCTTCCGTGTTTCCTAAAAATTATTGAATGCAAAATGATGAAACATTCATTTGAGTAGGAAGAATTAACGGATTTCAATTTGTGATGAAAAGTTACATAAATAAGGGAAACAAAACTAGATCTAGATTTTTACATTTCAATTTGATGAGTCACTAAACACAGTTTTCTTTTTGCAGATTTCTCTTGGTGTTGATTTGTTTAATATTCAGTGTACTATCTACTATAGACCATTATTCTGAATTTGCCACTGGAACCCTTTTCTGGATGGTAAGTGAACTTTTTGGGGAAATAATCTAATCAGTTTGACTAAATCTAAATTGCTTTAGGTGAACAAGAGAGATAAACTTAAATCTTCATGCTGCGCATACTACTAGGACATTTAAAGTAGTACCTGCTTTCATTAATGGAAGGTCATAGTTTTATGGGGATGATTATTTTCTAAATCTGTACACTATGAGAGTACTTCATAGATTAACAGTTTTTATGTACTTGCTTTTCTTAAGGTATGAGAGTCTCCCTGTAGCTCTTATAGTGGACAACTGGTGTTCATCAGCCTTATGCAGTGTGGAAGAGGTTATTATTCTATAGGCAGGAATGTATTTTTAAAATATATCTCTTCTAAGTCTTAGAGTAAAAAATTGGCTCTTCAGAAGTATCTGAATCTTGGGGGCAAGTGATTTCTGTCAGACTAGTTTACTAGTGTATAGAACAGGAAGGAAGAACTTCAATCGCACTTCTGTGCGTCGGTGGTTTTGCTTTGAAGTTGGTGCTTGTTTACTGTTGGCAATCCACTGGGTGTCAGGTTCCTGAGCATACTTTTAAGTTTTGTACTTGATATTTTGCAAAAGCATAAAGACATGCTTATCTAATATCTTTTTCTTGCTATTAGGATCTTAGAGTAGTAATTTAAGCAACAGGTGTTGTGAAGAAAAATCTGCTCACTTTGGAGGTATGCAGAGGTTGCTTATTGTTTCCACAGTAGCCAGGGAACAATATTTTTATCACTGGACTGAGTGACTAATTTACAGATTGTTACCATCCATGAGCTATTAAGTCTCTTAAGAATGTGAAATCACATCCAGGAACCATCTATAAAATCACATCAGGAACCATCTATAAACTGTTGCAACATACATGAAGTATTTTTAAGCGCTAATTTGAAGTAGGTGGGAAATAAAATACAGATGATTTGCATGAGGGCTCTAGAAAATGTTTCTCTTCTGTTACCCCCTGCCCCTCTTCACCTGTAGAAAGTTAAGAATGGAGATGAAACATCTTTGATAAAAATGGAGTAAATAACTTTTAAACTTTTTTACAACATCTGTACTTTAACCACTCAAACCATCTGATCTCAATATGTGATAATCTCAGTATTTTTACTGTAATTTCTTTTTGCTGAGTGGTGACTTCTAATGTGATGGATTTTTGTTTTCCATCTGGTTTGAAAATAAAAATCAGTTACTTCTTTTCCTATGGCTTAGACTACATTAGTATGTGCAGCTTCTGTGGCAATTGACTAAGCTATCGTTAGAATCCCTGAGTTATTTGGGGATTTTGATTAATGTTAATCTTGTAACAAATGTTTCTTGGCCTTTAAGCCATATTCAGTGTCAAAGTGCAGTATTCTGCCAATCATACGTAGTCTCATACTCACTGAAAGATGTGGATATATGTCAGTATAACCACCACCCGAAACAGTAATACTGGCACTGGCAAGGATTCAGTGCTTAGCTGGTTGTTTTTATGTAGATGGTGTGTGCACGCGCAGACACATGCTGTTCAACAAAAAAATAACCAGCTGAAGACAGATGTGTGGTTCACGTAGTGCCCACATAGCATTGCTCGCTATTTTTAAGTGATGTTATCATCTAACAAATGAATCATGCATAGTCAGTGGCAGTGCTGGAACAATTTCTTGGCCACCTTGTGTTACAACCTTACCCCGGAGGATACCTCTCTTGAGTTTATTTTCCTCCCTGATGTTTCCTGAGCTTCCTTCCTAGAAACAGCCAGCTCAGAGCTTAGCTGTTCTGTTGGCTACTGTAGATTCACTCGCCTAGAAAGCGTTTCTGTTAAAACTGTGAGTCATAGAGTTTGCTCTGAAATAAATTAATTTCAATTACAACATGCGAAAGATTGCTTTTAGAGCTAATTAAATTAGTTCTGTTTCATAGAGTCGTGAGGTTTCTTGGTTTTGATAGCTAAAGGGTTAGGCTCCTGCTTGGAGCATTTCTCCTCACCACTACCTGAAGGAATTTCAAACTGCATCTCCCATTTTACCCAGGAGAGTGGATAAACACCCACAGAAGACTGGAGAGCATTGTTCTCTTTATACTGTAGTCGGTCGTTCCTCTCATCTACTTCATACCGTAGCTGACTGTTCAGGTAACCAGAGAGAGTTTCTCTCACCAAAATATGAGAACACATGCCTATGTATTCTGCCTTCCATGCCACTCTGCTCTCTTGAAAGTGTTTGATAATAGTGGAGACTGCCAATATGGTAAGAAACAAAACTGGAGCAAAGCATCTATGGGATCAAGTTCAAAATGAAATTTATTTGTTTCTCTCCTGATTGAAGGAAACGGTAATTCTTTGTACAGCCCTGTCAGTGTGTCAGTAGTAAATAAATCCTGGTATGTGATGCTTGTGGTATTCTCCCGCTTGTGGAAAAACTGCTTTTCATTATATTGAAGTAGATTAATAGTTTGGGAGGATCAACTTCAAAATTGTAATGTTGAAAGTTGTTAAGTCCTGACAAGAAGGATAGCTTTTGATACTTGTAGACACTTTTTGTATTTTCTTAGAGAGGGTAAAATGATAAGCCAAATACAAGTTTGGATAATATGCGTCACTGGGGTAGATACAGCACATTAGCAACAGATGTAACGGCAGATGTCTCCTAAGCCAATGAGGTCTTGTGTCTTAAAGACTTAATTTTTTAATGTTCTTAATACTTCAGGGTGGTGTAAGATACTTTCTTGTTAAGTGTGAAACGTTTCATCATTCGGAGAAGCCATGTGAATATACCAAGGAAAGAATATCGTACCAAGAAGGCCCTCCAAAGCAGTGTTTGTAGTTTGAATGGAAAAATGGGGTTGAAGAAGCAGCTGCTGGAACTTAACGTTAAAAAAAAAAAAAAAGCCCCAAAGCTTTACTCTCCTCCTCCCGTCCCCCAAGCATATGTGTTCAAGTCTCTGAAAATTTGAGTGACTTCTGGATAAAAAAAATACGATTCTCTGGCCCTGCATTTGAATGTTAAGGCCAATCTGTCATCTTTGAGACTACTGAAGAGATTGCATAGCCACAGGTTCTGATACAAGCTGATGCCTCCCCAAATGCTGTCCATTGCTTTATTTGTTGTTCTTTCTTCAGCTTAAAGGAAACTTCTGTTCTTTGCATTTATGAAGAAAAGAGAACATGTAAATCTCACCATCACTGTGGTAAAATCAGTTTACTTCCATGGTAGTAAGAGTAGTCTTCAGTAGTTGTATTGAACTTGTAAATGCTGTCATTTGAAGGAGGTTTTTGTTCTTGTACTACTAAATATTTTGTGTATTCACTGCCACTCTTGGGAGGGGTTTTTTGTCAGCTCTGTCTAAAATAATCTAACTTTTTTTTTTTTTTTTTAATATACAAACATTATATGATCTTTGTTAATTCCTAATTGGGTTTTTTTCCCTCCAACTATTTAGCAAGCCAGCAAAGGAGGGAAGTGACAGTGGCATCGGCACAGTGAATCATGCTGATGCACACCAACAGAACAAGACAGCGAAGAATATAATTACTCCTGAATTTTTTATATTTTCTGAGAGAAACTTACAGTTTGAAATAGTACTTAAAATAGATCACAAGATTTCTGGGTAGAAAACAATGTACATGTTATTTCACAATCCACAAAGCCTAAATACACTTGCAGTTGGTTTGGTTTTGTGTGGGTTTTTTTTTGGTTTTTTTTTGTGTTTTTTTTTTTTTTAATTAAGATTGCTACATGTAGTGTGGTATGATAAGGAATCTCTAGTTTCTCCTGATTTCCTTGGCCCTCGATCTGTACTGTTGGGAGCTTTTTCACTTGTCTATCCATCAGTATTTAGGATCTGCTGCATGAGAAAGTTCTTGTACAATGTCTGGGGAAACAAGCAAAATGGAACAGGCCACAGTTGTGAATAAAGCATTTGCCGCACTTAAGGCAATACTGCATTACCATCTGCCTTCTAAACTTGTAGCATCTGTACTCCCTTCAGGATCTTGAATTATATTATATCTTGGATGCTACATCCAAGGCATTGTCATCTATTATTCTGTCCTCAACTAATTTTCTATATCTGAACAGCAGATCCAGCTGTATTTCATTCCCAGTTGCCCACTCAATACCTGCATCTAAAGGTTATTCCTGAAACACTCCAGAAATCTCTCAGATAACTTGCATCTCACTGTGTTGCTTTTTAGATAAGTGCTACCTGAATTAAAGTCCTCTATAAAAAACAGGGCACGATCTAGAAACTTTCTTGAGTTGTTTATAGGAGACTTTGTCTGCCGCCTTATCCTGATCATGTGGTCTGTGACAGACTTCAACCATGATCTCACCTTTAGTGGCCTTCTGGAAGAATTCTATCATGCCTCTCAAGCACAGGTCTGATGAGGAACTGCTGAGGGAACTGGGGGGGTTCAGCCTGGAGCAGAGGAGGCTGAGGGGAGACCTCCTGGCCCTCTGCAACTCCCTGCCAGGAGGGGGCAGAGAGGGGGGATGAGTCTCTGGAGCCAAGGAGCCAGCGCCAGGCCCCGAGGGAATGGCCTCAAGCTGCCCAGGGCAGGGTCAGGCTGGCTCTGAGGAAGGATTTCTGTGCAGAAGGGGCTGTTGGGCGTTGGAATGGGCTGCCCAGGGCAGGGGGGAGTCCCCGGGATCCCTGGAGGGGTTGAAGAGTCGGGCTGACCCAGCGCTGAGGGATCTGGTGGGGTTGAGACTGGTCAGTGTGAGGTTGATGGTTGGACTTTTCCAACCTAGATGATTCTGTGATTCTAAAAAAGGCCCTGTCTGATGTCTGTGTGCATTTCTTCCGGTATCTCATGTCCTAAATATTGGAGCAGGTACTCTCTTAAGAAATCTTCCATTTTGATCACCAGAACAAACTGGCAAAACTGAGCAGCCTACTGAGCCAAAAGAGCAGTGTGAGGGGTGACTATGGGCAGTTCTGTAACTGGGACTGCTGAAAAGAGAGAGTTTATTCTATTTTATACTAAAAACAAATTTCTGAAATAATCCTGCCCACGTGGTGTTTATGTACTTGAGATACAGCCTCACAAATTATCATACCATGCCTGAATACCAAAACGTGGGTAGCCAGGGTGGTATGTTTGAAGAGTAACAACTTGAGAGTAGGGGAGGGAAAGAGGCTTTCTTGCCTTTTTATGGACTACATGGTAAAGCCTGCTCTCAACAGGCACGTGAGCGTCAGAATTTTGGAACTGGTTTAAAGTTCCTTTTAAAAAATAGATTAATACATCTGGTAAAAACGGGGAAGAAAAAGCTTGTTAAAATAACTGTCTTTTTTATTCTTTCTCCCCTACTTAATTACCCTCTAGATACTTTTGGTACTCATGGAGATATTTGTCAGGGTTCACTTGCCTTTTTAATAGCGTCTTCCAAACACGAGTCAAGAACAGTGATTATGGGATTTCCTACAGTCAATACTTAATCTTGAGTCAACACTGTTCACTTTCTGTCTTTGATGGAATCGACTCCTAATTACTTGTGTTTATCTGCTTACCTTCCCAATGGTTTTCATAAGTGCTCCTTAAATACTGCGTGGCTGAGTGCAGAATGAATTTGTGATTCCTGCCTGAGCTGCAGGGCTGCACCCACATGAACTTTTCTGACAGGCACCTGGCTCTTGAAGGGTGTTCATCTTGAAGAAGGCAAAACCTGACAGCCGTCTTTTTGTTCCATCATCCTTACCTTTTGCTTGTTATTCATCAACAGAAAATTCTTTCAAAATGTGTATTCTGAGAAATTAAGAGAACAGGCATAGTATTATTTCTTTTTTAGTTGAAAACTACCTGCTTGAAGTAATTTCATACTTCAGTTTTTCACTGATATATTTAGAGATGGTTTGGTAATAAATAATTAAATTATGACAAAAATTTAATCTTTATATACTAGAGTTGGTGTTAATCTACTTGTTCTTAAAATAAATATATGCAGTTTTATCATGACCTTGGATTCCTGTCATGGGTTGACTCTATTTCCATTGACCATATTTCCCAGAGCTCTAAACATTTTACTTCTTTTCGCCTTCACTTTTTGAAATTTTCCCTGTGAGTTCAACAGATCAATCAAATGAGTGCTGATTGCTTATGATGTCTTTAATTACAGAAATTCTGCTTGCTTAACTGTTCTTTTTGACTTTTCACATTTATAATGTGTATGTAATTCTTCCTTTTATACTCCCTATTCTAAGAATGATCCTCTAAAATCTTATTTACTGAAGTGTTTAAAGTTAGGTTTCAGCCACTTTCTTCTCTGGAAGGTAATGAAACTTACATGGACATGCCTGCTTCCTGATGTACAAAGCTTTCAGGTGTGTGTGCATATCATGCAACAAATATATATATTTTCACTAGTTAGTATTGTCGGGTGGTTGTTCAAAGAAAAGAATGTCTTGAGCTATTCTCAAAGAGTTGCTGATGTATTAGCACAGAGTTTTTGCATGACCATAGGCAAACCTTAAGTTCAAAGAATCATAGAACAGCGTAAAGATCATCTAGTCCCACACCCCCTGCCCTGGGCAGGGCCACCTTCCACTAGCCCAGGTTGCCCAAAGCCCCGTCCAACCTGGCCTTGAGCCCTTCCAGGGAGGGGGCAGCCACAGCTGCTCTGGGCAGCCTGTGCCAGGGCCTCACCACCCTCACAGGGGAGAATTTCTGCCTTAGATCTAATCTAAATCTCCCCTCTGTCATCTTAAAACTTTTACCCCTCATCCTATCCCTACACCCCCTGATCAAGAGCCCTTTCCCAGCTTTCCTGCAGCCCCTTTCAGCCCTGTGAGACTGCTCTAAGGTCTCCCTGGAGCCTTCTCTTCTCCAGCTGAACCCCTCCAGCTCTCTCAGCCTGTCCTCACAGGGGGGTGCTCCAGCCCCCGAGCATCTTCGTGGCCTCCTCTGGACCCACTGGATCAGTTCCGTGTCCTTAAATTGGAGGGCCCAGAGCTGGACCCAGCACTGCAGGAGTCTCACAAGAGTGGAGTAGAGGGGAAGAATCAACTCCCTCACAGTATCTAAGTGACTGAGATTAAAAATTTTAAAAAGTGTTTAGGAGTATTTTTACTTAAAGATCCATGTCAATTATTGTTTTTATGTAAAAAGTTTATACAAGAAAAGGAAAAACCCCATTTTCAGCAAACTGTGCATATGTTTATGTCCATCTATGTTTTCAGGCTTCCTTCGTTGTGTAACTTCTAGGTAGCCTTTTATCCTTCCATTTCGTTGCAAATTTTAATTCCCTTATAGATACAGTTATAATTTTATCTTACTCTAAGATGATTCTATTTTTTTTTTTTTTTTTCCAAAAAGTTGCCAAAGCTTTTTGTATAGGCTTTTGCCAATACAGCAGGATGCTGTAATGTTTTCTTAATGATCTAGTAGTCTGTGTGTCAGTTTTGATTTGTAAATGCCATCTAGATCTTCAAGAATATGGCATTAAAAAAATAAACTATGAAGTGGGCCAGGTGTAATTCCTCCTTTGAGGATTAATCTGATTGTTTTCATGGTTAGAGGTCATATATTTTTTCACCAGAAGAGGTCACCATAGTAGTTTACAAAAGACAGATTTTTATTTGTATTGTAAAAGACCTTGAAAAAGGAGAGTTTCTTAGCTCGAGGGAGTAATTTCACTAATTGTGCTGTTCAAAAAATTAAAAAAAAAAAAAAAAAGAACAAAATATTATTTTTATCATACACATCATGTTTTTACACACTATGAGTAACAGAACACAATAAATCAATTTCTATAATGACAGAATGCTGTAGGTGAAGGGGAAATTTTTCATTTTTAATATCTTGATGTTAATTACTTTTTAAAATTAGGAGTACCAAGAGTGTTCTTGACTTTGAGAAAACAGAATGTTTTTGCTATAAATCATATAAATCATATTGTTTCTATTTTGTTAATTTAATTTCTACTTGTCTGCCACGATGTATTTAATGTTGTGGTCATTGCATTTGGAATGAAAGTAGGATAGGAAATATTATTTATCTGCTTTCCAATTCAGAGGACATAATCAGATGTGAAATCACTGCATTGTTTTCCGGCTAAGTTGTAATGGCAAAACTATGTAGGAATTGATATACGGGACTGGACAAAAAGCTTAGTTATTTCAGTGTTGTATCTCTGATAGTGGTCTGGTTTAAATAAAAAAAAAAAAATAAAAAAAAAGACTTTATTACAGAATTACTACCTATTAAACCAGGTAAAGCATTTCTGAATCTTTTCTTTCGCTTTCACCAGAGGTCACTACATTCTAGTCATATTCTCCTGATGGGTGCTTTACTTGTGTAGTTTTCTCAGGCTTATGGAGTAAGACTTTAAAGGCATGTGCTGTCCTAGAAGCTTTCTGCAGCAGAGCCACAAGCAAGGTGGATAATCTTAGCATTTCAGCTGTGGTCACCTTCCCTGTTTCAGCAGGGCTGGATCCTGGATTCCAGTGTTTTTTCTATATGAGCTCAGCCTCTGTGGTACCTCTTCCTTTGGGAAACAGACTTTACGCATCCTCTGACACATTTCTTTGCTGCAAAAAGCAAAAGCATGTTTCCCAAACTGAATTAACACCCGTAGTTCATAGCAGTACAGTACTAGAGGGTACACGATACCCTTAAGGATTCTGTTTTCAGGGTCCTCACTTGTTGCCTCTATCCTAGGCCCTGCCTGCCCTCTCACATTGCTCGGTTGATAGGAGACCTCGTGTAGTGACTACATTTAGCATCTATCTTTTATTAAGCATTCCTGTATTTGCAGATCTTGTTGGAGAGAAGACTGAAATGTAAGATTAGGAGCTCCCACATCAGCTGCTGCTTAAGCTTTTCAGGATGGAGGGTCCTGCTGTGGCTTTATTTTGGAGTCAGGGCTTAAGCGGAGGATCTCATGAAAGAGTTCTAGGCTGCAGATGGGTCACATTGTTCTGTGTCTTTCCTGCAGTCACTGCTTGGTTTTGGCTTTTTATAATGGTTTCTTCTGCGTCATATGCCTTGAACACATCCTCCTGCTGTATATATAGGCTAGGCTTCTCAGAGCACCCAAGCTTCAGAGTACCCAAGTGATAGTTGGCTCACTTAAGCCAGCTAAGGCATGTGTGTATTTAACGGCTTTGTTTCTGAAATGGACCTCAGAATGGCTTTTCTTTTTTGAAAGTTGATGACACCATTTTCAAAGTGTGTCTTTTTAAAAGAGGATGCACCTTCCTGTCTTCAGTAGAGGAGCTCTCTGGTTCCTTTATTTTTGTGTCTGCTTTTGTCTCTTCTCCCATTTAAGCTATGTAGTCATGTCATAAAATGCTGTGTCTTATCTGTTAGCAGAATAGAAACAAGGCTGCATGGTATATAAGCTTAATTTAGTCTTTATGATTTATAGCAAAGTGTATATATTCTAATTGGTTTGAGGGCATTTTCTCCATCCCATCAAATCAATCAGTGTTAGACATTATTTTTTTTTTCTAATTCCTGCATTTGTGTCAATTTATAACTCTAAATCTGCGCTTTGCCACATGGCATTAGCACTTGATGTCTTCTCCAGGTCTGTTTAACTATTTGATATGTTGATAGTCTAATACAGGAAGTATTAGTGGCCTCACCAGACCATTTCTTACTGATGATAATGGATCTCTTACAGATTATGGCATGCAGAGTAGGTCCCGTAATATTTAGTGGCATTTTGTGATATTTATGTCGTGTATATTGCCTGTGTAACAGTAGGAGTTAAAGAGGTGTCCAGTCCCTAACACTGGCAGGTAAACTGCTTCAGTAGAAAAAAAAACACTCTTTCTTTTATTCTATGGAAGAGTCAGACTGTGTTAGTGTAGAACACATCTGAATAAAAATAACCACATGACTCAAAAGCTTTTGGTCTGTTCTCTTATTCCTTGTAAACCTGTGAGAGAGAAAGCAAGAGGGAGAATTCTTGTTTCTTTCTGAGCTTCTTGCTGGTCTGTGCCAAGATGAAAAAATAGATCAGGAATATTATATTATTACAATACAAATCATTATTAAAATAGATATGGAATATTATTTCATACATTAAACATATTAGGAAAACATTTGAGTCCACAAGTCTCTCAACACATTCCGTAAGTTTCAGTTGTCTTCTAAGTGGTCTTGCTGGGTTGCCGTAGTCTTTCTGGAATCAAATGTAACTATCAGGCTTCTCAATGGGAATTATAGTTACTCTTGTGGGTTATATTTCCTTGTGGGTTGCCCTAACTCAGTACAGAACATGTGTTGGATGACTGCTGTGTGTTTTTCAACTATATTAGATAGAAATCATTGTGCAGTAAGTGTGGCTGAGACAGATTAACAAAGGGCCAGCTCATAATGCTCTTGGTCAAATTTTATTCACTCTACCTCTATAGAGTCTTCTGTGCAAAGTGGTTTCAGAATGTGGCCCAAGAGACTAGAGAAACATTTCTTACTTGAGAGTAAGTGGAGAGGTATATGCAGGATTTTTGCACTTCCTCTCCTCAAAATTTTGAGACCCTCCCAAATCAAAAGGTCAAGAAACATGGATATGATTATTTACAGTTCCAAAGTGGATATTCACATTGGATAGATTCCACTCCAGGAACAAAGCTAAACCCTTCCCCGCCTACCAGAGGTGGTCCCTTCAGGTCAGGCTTTAAGACCTTAATGCTGTTGGGGAGCTGGAAGGCTCTTGTCAGGTTCTGGTGGATCTATAGAGAAATTAAGAACTTCAGGCACTAACTTCTTGAATCTTCTTGATACACTATTTGATTTTGTTTCCTTAGTGGTATCTTTCTGAATTAAGCGAATCTAGAAAAAGTCCTGTTCAAAAATAATTGAGATAGTAGTTAATTTTTTTTTTTTTTGGTAGAAAAAATGTTTCCTGCCTAAATAGAATTAAAAAGTAAGTCTTCCTCTTCTACTCACCCAGCTCACTTGAATGGTGGTTGTCACAGGTGAAGTGACTAGAGCACCACCTGCTTCCCGCAGAGCATTCAACTTCATTCTGTTATAGGAAACAGAAAATGTCGATAAACTGAAAGATAAAGATACTCCTGGTATGAAGTCAAGAAATTCAGCATATTTATCAGGCGTGCATGCAAACATTTTTAAAAGAAATGTAAACCAAATCCATTTGTATTCAAACAACAGACTTTTAAACATTAAGTGCATTGGTTTAATCTAAGAGACGTGAGTTTGAATAAGCTAATGGTACTATAAGACACTTAGCAGTGACTGTCATCTTTTCTTCCATATATTGGGTATTTTATTTTCACATATGATGTCTCTCATCTTTACAAGAGCAAGCATGATGGTAGGAAATAAGTATTTTCAGTATCAGTAGGTTTTCATAGCGTTTGAGTAACTATTAAGCTAAACTGGTCACTAAACTGACATTTTCAACTCTAAGGACTGGAAAACCTTGAAGACAGGTTATCAGATTAAATTTTGGACATAAGTACACGTGTGCAAACATTTGGACTATTAAACCTTTATGCCTGCTTCTGAGGCTTCATTGTTTTGAGCTGCCATTCCTTGATTGAATCTTCGTGAGCACACACTATTCATTTAGCCATCCCACTTCCTCCTTTTACCCGAGCACCTAAATATTCCAATAAAAAAAGTGAAGAGAGCCTTGTGTGTGCTCTCCACCTAAAACACAGCTGCAGCTGAGAAAATACTCGTCTTTTTCATGTGTGCACTTTAATCACTCCAGCCGAACTCCTTCCCTTCTCCTGCTTCCCCCATGCAGTTATCCATAACCATACTGGAACATATTGTAAATTCCAGGCTATATATTTCATTTACACATGCTCCTGTATAAAATGTTGATTTTTGGTGTTAATGTGAGTATTTTTTTAATTCGGTCATCAGTGACATTCTTGGGTAGAAGTTGATGGCTTTTCCACAAAAGTTTCTTAGTTGACTGATTATATTAGATACGGATGGAAGTTATTTGCATACATCTTTTCCTTTAAGCTTATTTTTTTCATGTTTTTAATAAAATCAGTAAAATAGAGTTATGCTAAAAATAGCCTAAACATGATTATGTATTTTTTTAATGTTTTAATTTGAGGGGGGAAAAAAAGACTTACGCAGTGGCTAGACTTAAGAAAAAGGAAGAAAAATATGAAGATTAAATGAGTTAAGGGCTTTCACCTGATGGCCAAAGAATATTATACATGTGTGTTTTGGAGTTTTTTTCCTAGGCAACAGGGACAAGCACAGAATAATGGGGTGCTGCTACTGACTTTAGCAGAGATATTAGATAGTACCAGCCCAGTGAAAACATCAGTAATTATATTACATGTCAGTTCTTCACAGTGGATAAGCAGTTACTGCATGTTAAATGCTTTCCCTAGTATTACTGTGGCTATTTGAATTGCCAAGACTAACCTTTACGACTAATAAAAGAGGAAGAGACTAACACAGAAGCATGAAGAATCTGGTCTGTCCTGTAGTTTCCTTACTTTGTGCTCTGCTTCCTGGAAGATAATTCGAGCTGCAGCGCTGCCAAAAGACCCTCTCACCGATACATTTGTCGGTACATTGTGGCTCTGGCTGTGCCTCTGGAGCAGATTCAGTGCCCCGGACACAGGCTGATGCTCTGTGTTTTTCCATATTTGCCTTGTGATCCTTCAACGGGTCACGGCAAATGTCCTGACAGTTTACGGCAGCTGTTCTGTTCAAAAGGACGTGCAGCTTTTCTTTCCCTTTCTTTCCTCGTAGGAGTTCAGAGAAGGGTTGCTGAGAAAAATGAAGCGCTGACACTCAAAGGTGATTGCTGGATAGAGTAGCCAAGGATATTTATTAGCTCTATTTTGATCAAGTCTGATGTGGCTCTTACTTTTTTGATGTAATGGTTTGTTTTTATTCGTTCTTTTGGTTTCATTAGAGGAGTTTATCCCTGGTTTTCTGTTGATGCCAAATGGCTTTCCAAATTTATGAAATCTGCTGAGAATCTTCCATCATGTATTTCTTTCTTCGCCACTTGCAGGAGAAGGGGTAAAATACTCCTGGAAGCCTAAATAAAAAGGTTTTGCATGATTCATGTGGGTATAATCCCATTTTGAAAGCAAGGGCTCTGGAAAATTTCAGAAAGCTGGAGAAAGATCTCAAACTGACACACAGATGGATGTCAGTCATCAGGAGCGCATTTGGTGTACTGTTTAATTTTCAAGGGGTTTTTGGCAGATTTTGCCTGGTTCATGTTTTGTCCACAACAACCCCTCACCATTTTTTGTTGACATTTCGGTGTAAACAAGTATTTTTTCTGACTTTCCACAAAATTGTCGGGTTCTTTTTTTCTTTACCAGAAGGTAAATGTGAGGCAATAAATTTAAGGTTCTGAAAAGTGTTTATGTGTATAGGAGGAAAAGGAAGCAGGTTAGGGCTTTTTTAAAGGTGAATTTAGTGAGGTGAAGCTTGATCAGCCTTGACAGCCCTGGAAATGGATGTCTTCTACTTTTCATTAGAAGTATACACAAAAACAGTGGAAGTTTCATAATCTTTTTTTTTCTTCTTCTTTTTTTTGGAAGGACCACCTATACTGCTGTGATATTTGTCCAGTTTCCATGCTCTTTTGGTCTTTGGCCTGTCTGAGACTGCCAACAAATGTGTTAATTGCTCTGGGTTTGGTAATGTGGACACCTGTCCAGGACAAAATGAACTGAGATCAGTAATTAATTTCAAATTTATTGAAGATGTAGGTTCCTCTTTATTCCTCCTTCTTCCTCCTTCTTGTCAACAATTTTTCCTTTCCATAGACTGTGCAACCTTATTGACTTCAGCAGAGTTTCCTGGGTGTAATCAAGATGGGTTGTTGGTAGCTGAAATAAAATCATAGATTCTGGAATTTGCCTTGAGAATCAAATAACTTCAGGACAGATATAATTTTAATTTTAGCTTTTAAAAGTACTGTCAGAGGATATTCAAGGAATAACCTACGTCTAAGAAGTTTTGGCTTCCTCGGCACTTATCTGCTTGTCTCCCTTCCACACAGTTTTGTATTTAAGTGTCCCAGTGATTCTAATCTGCAGTTTCTATAGAAATTATTCTTCCACTGCCATCAGTGCTATCTGTTAGGACCAAGATTGAATAAACTGCCACTGAGAGGCAGAAGCATGCTTTTGATACCATTTTGTGTGGCATGTTTGTTTTCAATTGAAATGCTGTGGATATCTTCCCTTGTCAAAGGGTAAGTTACAACACTGTCAACAACATCACAGAAGCTATGCTTCCTAGCTGTGTTTCTTCTTCTAAGACTCTGAACCCATATATTTCTGAGTTTGCAGATAAGGACGTGGAACTCTGCTTCAGAAATATTCTTTCAGGTCAAGCTTTGGTATAGCTTTCTGCCTAATTAGAGAAAGAAGTGCTCAAGACTTCTCAGTCTACTGCAAAGCTTCAGTGCTACTCCTCCAGCCGGTCTATTAGGTCTATATAGACAGTGTTCTGCTTCCTTTGGTGGAAATAAGAGATCCTTAGTAAAAGACTTGAAAACAAGTGCTGCTGAGTGATGATACCAGGAACCTGCTAAAAATGTAGGCAATTTAATAAGTGAGAGAGCGTTTTGCAAGATTCCTGAAATGCAAGGTTTTCCTTTGAAGATTGCTCTTGAATTGTGCTTTGACTCTTAGGCTTGAATAAATGTTTGCATTTAGACAGCGCACCAACTTAGAAGTATTACTTGCAGAAGCTCTAGATAATACATTAATTTAAATAAAAAATATCAAACTTGTGGAGCTAATTTGCTGTGTACTTTCTTGTGCTTCTGCCTTGAAACTGTGCTGTAAACATTCTTAGCTTTCTACTAATCCTTGGGTTTAGTCAGGCTGAAAGTGCCATAAAACCAGAGGAAGGCTGTGCATATTTTCTTGGTTCTCATTCCAGACAAAACATGGAGGTAGAAGCGAGTACAGAAGTGTTAACCTAACTTTGTTAAAAATCAAAATTGATGTGAAGTTTTACATATTAGTGTAGCGGGTTTTTTTCTTATCTGTTTTTCAGCTTTGAAATATTTTGGTCTCTTCAACCAGAATATTCAGAATGTCAGTTTTAAAGAGCTGTTGGTATTGTTATTCAGTGAAAATTGTGATTTAAGTGCGTTCACTCTTTGGGTGCTTTAGAATTCCCCAGGTGCGGATTGCAAGGATGTTTAACTTAAAATCTAAATATTTTCCAAAGCCGTAATTTATGTAGTAGGTGTTTGGTGACTCTGAGTTACTGGATACAGTTGTGGTTGGAACAAAGCCTAGAAGCTGTATTTTGGTTGTGCTAGCATGTTGCAGTGGGGGAGGAAAACAAGAAAGGAAGGAACGAAGATCTCAACAAATCTGACCATGTTGTGATCTATACTAATCTGCTATCTTTAGAAGTATCTCAGAGTATACTGATCCTTGCTTATGCACGAGTGCTTTATGATATTGTGCCTTAGAGGAAAGTGATATTAAAATGTAGAGCATTCATTTATTTTATAGAATGTATATGTACTGCTCGCCTCAGTCTCCAAGGTGAGCAGCTCCTGTACCGGCGGGATCTGCAGGTCCATTGTGGTGCACAAGTGGGGGGGTCCTGAACTGGGGGAGCCTCAGAGGTAGCTGAGAGACCTGCCAGGAGCCTACAGCTTGTGCCACAGCGTCTGATGAGACCTGGGTGCAGGCTGAGCCTCCATCCCCCTCAAAAAGAAACCCCTGGGGACCGCTAGTGAGCAGGGTGGGCAAACAGCACGTGGCACGGCAGTTGGTGTGCAGGAAGGGCGTTGGAGCTCTGCTGTCTCAAGCAGTGGTACCAGCCTGGCAGAAGGCTGTGTCCTCTCTAAACTCTGCACCCGCTGCGAGTGACACAGCTCCCCAGACAAAATTCTTCATTGTGAGGGTGGTGAGACACTGGCACAGGTTGCCCAGAGCAGCTGTGGCTGTTCCCTCCCTGGAAGGGTTCAAGGCCAGGTTGGATGGGGCTTTGGGCAACCTGGGCTAGTGAAAGGTGTCCCTGCCTGGGGCAGGGGGGTTGGAACTAGATGAACTTTATGGTCCCTTCCAACCCAAACCAGTCTGTGATTCTGTGATATGATTTAATGCCTTCTTCACCTCTGTCTTCAACACTGATGATGGGCCCTGGGAACCCCAGAGCCCTTTATTGGAAGACCATGACTCGGGTATGATAAACTCCCAGCTGACCCTGAACTTGTTTGAGAATTGCTGCTCCGGCTGGATGCACATAAATTTATGGGGCCCAATGGGATTTATCCCAGGGTACTGAAAGAACTGGCCAATGTTATTGTGGGACCTCTCTCCATTATTTTTCAATGGTCTTGGGAGTCTGGAGATGTCCTAGTCTACTGGAAGTTGGCAAATGTTGTCCCAGTTTTCAAGAGGGATAAGAAGACCTTGGTAATTATAGGCCTGTCAGTCTCACTTCTGTGCCTGGTAAAATTATGGAGAAGATTCTAGGAGTTACTGAAAAACACTTGAAAGACAATGCAGTCATTGGTCATAGCCAGCATGAGTTCACAAGGGGAAAGTCCTGCTTAACCAACTTAATTTCCTTTATGACAAAGTCACCCATAGTTGGCCAAGAGAAGACAGTAGATGTGGTGGGTTTGGATTTTAGCAAAGCTTTTGGTACTGTCTCTCACAGTATTCTTCGGGATAAACCATGCAGCACACAGCTAGACGAGTCCATAATACACTGGGTGAGCAACTGGCTAATGGGTTGAGCTCAAAGGGTTATAGTAAATGAGGTCACATTAGGCTGGTGGCCAGTCCCCAGTGAGGTTCCCCAGGGCTCAGTTTTAGGGCCAGTTCTCTTTAATGTCTTTATAAGTGATCAGGATGCAGGATCAAATGTACATTAAGTAAATTTGCCAACTAAGTTTACTAAAGTAGGAGGAGCTGTGGAGGAGCCTTGAGGGTATAGAGGCCATACAGAGATATCTGGATAGACTAGAGAACTGGGCAATTACCAAGTGTATGAAATTTAACAAGAGCAAGTGCTGGATTTTCCACCTGGGATGGGGCAATCCTGGTTATACATACACAGAAATTGAGGGACAAGAGGCTGGAGAGCAGCCCTGTGGAAAAGTTCTGGGGTTTTCAGTTGATGACAAGTTGAATATGAGTCAATAGTGTGCCCTGGCAGCCAAAAGACCAACCGTGTCCTGGGGTACATCAAGCACAGCATAGCCAGCTGGTCAAGGGAGGTGATTGTCCCACTCTAGACTGCACTGTTTTTGCCTCACCTTGAGCAGTTTAGGATGGCTCAGTATAAGAAGGACGTCATACTACTAGGGTGTGTCCAGAGGAGGGCCACCACGATGGTGAAAGGCCTCGTGGGAAAGACTTCTGAGAAGTGACTGAGGTCACTGGGTTTGTTCAGCTTGGAGGAGAGAAGGCTGAGGAGTGACCTTATTGCAGTCTACAACTTCCTCAAGGTGGGCAGTGGAGGGGGAGGTGCTGATCTCTCTGATGAGCAGCAAGAGGACAGAAGAAAATGGCATGAAGCTGTGTCGGGGGAAGTTCAGGTTGGACGTTAGGAAAATGTTCTTCACTAAGAGGGTGGTCCATCACTGAAATGGGCTCCCCAGGGAGCTCCAAGCCTGGCAGAGTTCAAGGAGCATCTGGATGACACTTTAGTCGTATGACATAGTTTTAGGTAGTCCTGCAAGGGGCAGGGAGTTGGACTTGATGATCATTATGGGTCTCTTCCAACTTGGGATATTCTACGATTCTATTTTGAACATGCGAAGGTTGACATTTCACTTTCTGGTTTTATGTTTATTAATTCTGTTTAATGATCTAGAAATGTTTCATATACATGTTAGTTTTATGAATTATATGCTTGTACCTTCATCCCTTTTTTTTTTTTTTTTAAATTAAGTTTTGTAAAGAAATAAAAAAAGAATATTGTGTTTTTCCTTATGATACACTGATGGAATGGAGCTTAAACCATCCTTTTAGTCATTCAAATCACATTCAGGAACAGATTATATCTCCCTTTCACATAGTGACTGGTGTATGCATATAAAAACAAGCTCATTTGTATTAGTCATAGGAATAAATTAGATGTGCAAACTGTAGTCTGTCTTTTAATGAAAAAACCTGATATATTTTCCTTTTAATTCTGATAGGAAATAGTTCTGGTTGTGTTTTTTGGTGCTGAATATGTGGTTCGATTGTGGTCTGCAGGATGCAGGAGTAAGTATGTTGGCTTCCAGGGAAGAATTCGGTTTGCCAGAAAGCCAATATCAATTATCGGTAAGATTTAAACTTTTTTTTTTTTTTTTTCCCTTAACTTTGCTATTATCATCCATTTTAAAGTAAAGATGTCAACTACTGCAGAGACCATATTGCAATTCTGACCTATGTCTATCACTCAAGCATTTATCTGCTTTGTGAAACTATGCAATGTCTTCTTTGAGGATTGCTAGAACTGAACATTTAAAATACAACTGTGAGACACAAGCAAACATCAGCTTAAGAAAAGGCAAAACGGTAAAGGAAAGAAAACTTTACTAAATCTACTTGTGTAATTGGAGAAAACTGACAAGATTTTGAACAGAAAAGTGTGAGTATAAATTGGAAAAAAATGGAAATGTGCAAAATATAACTCAGAAAAAATTACCCTGGATAGTATTAACGTTAAGCAATTTTAGTTGGTTTGAGGGACTACTGTGGGTAGCATCTCTGGAGTAGGAAAGAGTTTAGGGAGAGGTGATTAATAGAACCTGTGGAACAGTGAGGGATTAATAAAAGGTGGTGATTGGGCAAAACTGTAGTAGACCATAAAATCAGTGTTTCTGTTTTAACCTGTGATTTTATATAGACTCCAGTAGAGCTGCGAGTTTTACATTACTCAAACATCAACTCATTGAGTTTTAAATAGAGGAAAAGTGGGAGTGGTGAAAAGGGGAGAGAATGAGCTGATGGTTCCTTAACCATCTGTAACTTTATGAAACTTGGTGCAAAAGCTCAAGAAATTACGTATTCTGTTATACATCTAGATGTGGGTAGTGAATAATGTGACAAGATATTGTACTCAGTTTGGGGTTATTGAGAAAGAAGTGTTGCTCTGCATACAAACAAATTCCTCAGCTGCTTTTGGAGCTGATCTAGTTTTAAGAGCTAAGCATGAAGCCTATAGGTAATTTTTTTCTCATAATCATGTTCTTGACTTCTCTTTCCGTTAAGAAATGCTTCTTAGGTAGGTATATTATAGTACACAGGTGCAGGAGAAAATGTGGCAGTCCCATTAAACTCTGATTCCAACTTGATAGTAGTTCTGCTTACTGGTATTGTGCATCTACCACAGTAAAAATTAATGTTTGTATAGCCCTTGAAGAGGATACAGTGGGTTTTGTTAAGAAAATATAAGAATGACTACAGGTGTTGTGTATTCAGAGGTATTAGTACTGCTTTTGCATTTAAAATTTCCCTAGAGAATACAATACATTTAAAGTCAAGACTTGTTTTTCCATATCAAATGCAGATGGAACTGTGTCTACACTCATCCAAGTAGCTAAACTTGGGAAATACACGTTCTGTGAATTATAGAATCATACTGACTCATCCTATCATTTTAAAATCAACAAAAATAAAATACAGACACTAGAAAAAAGAAATTAAAGCATTAGAACAGAATGTAAAGATTAAGGCGTTCATTTTATTTTTGCATGAATACAAAAATCTTTATTTTAAAATTAGAAAATATCATGGAAATGCCTTTGATATCAGAAATCTTTCCTTTATGCGTTTTTGTCCAAACTAAAATTTGGATTAATTCTTATAAAGTTGAACTTGGGTGGCAATTTTGAACTTTACTTTCTCCCATTCATTTTCCTTTTTTTCCCCTGTTTAATTCTAAATAGAAATAATTTTGGTGCTTGTTACCAGGAAGAGATTTAGTAGTCAAGCCTAGTTATTACTTTCTTTTATAAACTTGTTTAATATTATTGCATTCCATGCTGCATAAAATAGTATGTTAATAGGCAACTTTTATCACTGGGGCAGGAAAATGTTAAGATAGGACACACCATTTCTTGAATGGTCTTTTAAAATTTTATCTAAGATGGAAAATCATACAACTTCTCTACCTTGTAAATCAATATTTTTTATTTCTTAGGTACATTTACTAAATTTAGCCTAGTTGATCTCCTCTTTGCAGACAGCTTATAGGTGATTACACACGTGAGAAAACACAGTTCTATAAAGAACCTGTCAGAGGCATAGATCGGGTTCATTCTCAGCGTGCCAAGAATCTCTAGAAAAATCACTTTGTCTCTCCATGCTTCTTCATTCCCTAGTTCACACAAGGAGCATGTTTAAAGAGTGTGTGGTGCTCATGTATTACGGCAGCAGCAATAGTGATACCTTTCTTAAATATTGATTTAACCCTTCCATTACTATTTCAGTAGGGTTAAGTTAGGAGCTAAATGCTTCTGAAAATCCCAGCCCAGTTAGGGTTTTATGACAGGCAGGTACCAAGCACAAGCAAAATCAAGAGAATATCCTTTCACAACCTCTTTTATCCTTTTGTTATTGTCGCAGAAAATGTCACAAAGAACCAATTTATGAATTAACTTTTGTCTCTCCCGGTTTTGACAGCATGCAGTTTGAAAGACATAAGGGGGACATAAGTCATTGGTGTAAAGACATGAGTCCACATATGTGTGTCCATCTAAAGACATGAGTCCACACATTTGTGTCCATCTAATATTGTCCTTAAGTAAAGGACAATAGAACTTTATGAGCACTCTTAACTGGTTATGTATACAGCTCTGAAAAAGCATCAGCACCGGGTATGTAAAGCCCCAGTACCTCCTGTAAATGTAATCTATGAAGTGCTGATAGAACGCAAAAGTTCAGCACAAAAGAATGTGATGTAAATCAAATTCAAATATGTGCATATAATCTGTGTAATTTAAGTCCTTATGGACATCATCTTCACACTACTAACACACCTGCAAGCTGAGGGCTGTTTGCATTCTGTAAAATGCTACAGCAGCTAAAAATTAAAATGCAAATACTTTTACCGTTTTAAATTTAAAAAGGATTAATTGCTTTTAATCAAAATGCTGATAATTGCATTCTAGAAAGTAAACTCGTGAGACCATTAGGAAGAAGTCAGGAATTTGCTAAAAAACCCACAATACTCAGGTATGATGCATTATACGTGTTGCTGTGTCCTCTGCTGAAGTTTATGCATAACTAAGTGATATTTCACTGGCAAGCTGATTTTTTTTTTAGGTAAAAATGACAGCTGTTTAGAGTTTCTCGAGGATTCAGAACATTCAAGTAAGCCATGGGGAATGTGGACTAACAGTGGACAAGATTTTCAAAGCTGTGTACTACACACGCTAAATTGCAGGGAATGTGATTTATAGAAGTCTGTCATCTGGATGTGTAGTGCGTATATGTTATAGAAGATGCTGTGTCATTTCTGTCTCTCTACACCTCATGTATGTACAGACATGTTTGCAAACATGTAAGTAGGTAGAATGTTTGAGGAGGATATCCACATATTGTTTATAGATTATTGGAAAAAAAAAAAAAAAAAAAAAAAAAAGCCTAACATAAATACTAATGTAATATTAATCTAAATACCAATGCTTGTTAGAGTTGAAAAAGTTATTTAAACAAATGTTGGCTCTTTATCCTGATATTTTCCATGCCAAGTGTCTGCTTCAGTTTGAGTCTTGTGGTGACGTTTCATGCAAAACGTTTAAGCTGTTCCTGAAAAAGGCAATTCTGGCAATTTCTTATGGAGAAGCACTAGCACTTCCACACTTTGAAGCAGCTACTTGAAACTTAACAAGAAAATAGCTTTTTGATTGTCACTGAAAATCAACTCCAAGCTGACTAAAAAGCCTGTGAAAAATTGGTAGTTTGTTTATGCTTGAAACACCCTGCTAGAGAATGCTTTTGTATTCTTCAAAGATTCAATCTGCAGGGAGCCTACACAAGGCAAATTTCAGGTTTCTCTGAGTGGCAATGCTGGGGCTGGAAGTGGAAAATCTGTTGATTTTAGGTTTATAGTGCTCTTCCTGAAACTGCCCAGGGCACATGGAGAGGGAAGATACCAAACTCAAATTCTGAGGTGAAGTGCTGCGGTGGGAGGAATGGACTGGGATCAGTGAAATGACGGGAGAATGGATGCTGATGTATAAAGGGTGTATAAAGACAGTGACAAGCAGGCAGGAGGTTGAAGCGATAAGGGCTGAAAATATGTGGGATTGAAAGGTGACAGGGCAGAAGGATATGCTGAAGACCTAGGGCGTAAAATGTTTGGACCAGTAAACTGGCATTAGTATGAGAAGCCTAAAGATTGGAAACCAGCATGGAAAGTAGGAACAGAGAAGAAGCAGTGATAGAAGAACAAGTTTTTCTAGGGAAAACATGAAGTACATCTACCATGTAGAACACACTTTGAGAAAAGCAGAAAGTACAAACAAAAAAATCTATGTTACTGTCACTACCCGATGGAAACTAATTTCCTGAGTGTGAGTCTTTTCCTCCTCCAGTGCTGCTCATCCGACGAGTATGTATGCACCTGATAAATTAGTGAGGACATCGCGTGCATCGTTTGCCTAAGGGCAAAGATCTGCATTATGATGTGATGGGAAGAAAACCCTCCCTAAATTCTGAGGGTTTCCAAGTGTTTGTTCACAGACATACATGATAAAGGAACGGCATAAAAAATTTGGAAGCTCGAGTACTCAAAAGTTAAGATTATCCCAAAATGGAAGCTCTTTCTGTAGCCTTAACTTATCCCTCCCTATATTTATTTTAATTGTCATAAATGTCCAATTGTAGTTATGTCTTTAAACTGATTGAGTGCTATACCTTAGGGAGGAATCCTTCTTTTACATCAAAAATCAGACTGATACTGAAAATTAATCCAAGTCAGAGAGTGAAGAATACTGTTGGATGTAGAACTGCTACAATATATGTTGCAGCAACGACATGGTTGTGAATGAGGCAGGAGAAGGTTTAAAGGAGAGGAATAAAAATACCCTTGTTGAAAGCAACTGGTGTTGCCTCTGAAGCTGGATTCTATCCTGCATCTTGCCTCGGCATCGCACAGAAACTCCGTGGCAAGTTATTTAAATCAGTTTTCACAAGTGTGCCTCATTTTCTGGATGTCCAAATGAAAACTTTGAAGTCAGGTTACAGAGGTTCTGAGCTCTCACAGCTGCAAGTGAAGTCAGCAGGCACTGGGTTTTTTTTGAAGTGCTATATAATGTTAAATGCTCTGAAGAATAAAGTACTGCCTGTTTAAAACTGGCAAGGAGAATTTACCAAAACTTTTCCTCATTCTGCTTATATTTGCCACACATTTATAATACTATCCTTTATTTTCTGGTTAGAATTCGAAAGTGAAGCATTTGCATGCTCTGAATAGGATTGCCACAGAAATGTCCAGGAGGAAATTAATAAAATGTCTTCACAGAATAATGTTAGATTAATGTTCAATAATTAAAGTAATAGACCTGTTCACTGAACTAGGATAAGAGCAAACAAGGGATGCTGGCACTGTGAACACAGTCCATCATTTGCATTGTATAAAGCTGGAACTGTGTAAACTGCAGAGCTGTGGGAAAAAAAGAAAAAGAAAAAAAAAAAAAA
>NW_020799092.1:24787755-24788934 GCF_003259725.1 Athene cunicularia
AACTTTTGTCTCTCCCGGTTTTGACAGCATGCAGTTTGAAAGACATAAGGGGGACATAAGTCATTGGTGTAAAGACATGAGTCCACATATGTGTGTCCATCTAAAGACATGAGTCCACACATTTGTGTCCATCTAATATTGTCCTTAAGTAAAGGACAATAGAACTTTATGAGCACTCTTAACTGGTTATGTATACAGCTCTGAAAAAGCATCAGCACCGGGTATGTAAAGCCCCAGTACCTCCTGTAAATGTAATCTATGAAGTGCTGATAGAACGCAAAAGTTCAGCACAAAAGAATGTGATGTAAATCAAATTCAAATATGTGCATATAATCTGTGTAATTTAAGTCCTTATGGACATCATCTTCACACTACTAACACACCTGCAAGCTGAGGGCTGTTTGCATTCTGTAAAATGCTACAGCAGCTAAAAATTAAAATGCAAATACTTTTACCGTTTTAAATTTAAAAAGGATTAATTGCTTTTAATCAAAATGCTGATAATTGCATTCTAGAAAGTAAACTCGTGAGACCATTAGGAAGAAGTCAGGAATTTGCTAAAAAACCCACAATACTCAGGTATGATGCATTATACGTGTTGCTGTGTCCTCTGCTGAAGTTTATGCATAACTAAGTGATATTTCACTGGCAAGCTGATTTTTTTTTTAGGTAAAAATGACAGCTGTTTAGAGTTTCTCGAGGATTCAGAACATTCAAGTAAGCCATGGGGAATGTGGACTAACAGTGGACAAGATTTTCAAAGCTGTGTACTACACACGCTAAATTGCAGGGAATGTGATTTATAGAAGTCTGTCATCTGGATGTGTAGTGCGTATATGTTATAGAAGATGCTGTGTCATTTCTGTCTCTCTACACCTCATGTATGTACAGACATGTTTGCAAACATGTAAGTAGGTAGAATGTTTGAGGAGGATATCCACATATTGTTTATAGATTATTGGAATTCAATTTTTTAAAATTACCAAGGTTTCCTAACACTTAAAAAAAAAAAAAAAAAAAAAAAGTATCAAATGTTAGCTCTCAGAACTGAAAACACAACAGAGGGAAAGCATTTAAAAAAAAAGAAATTAATTGAGCTGAAATTTGAGGGGGCAATAAGTTATAGTTTCACGTCAAAAAAACCCCAATGACTACAGTTTCTTTCATGATGAATTTAAT
>NW_020799092.1:24788984-24802178 GCF_003259725.1 Athene cunicularia
TTTTTTTTTTTTTTTTTTTTTTTAAACACAGATCTAATTGTGGTAGTAGCCTCAATTATTGTTCTGAGCATAGGATCTAACGGACAGGTGTTTGCCACCTCTGCAATAAGGTATGTTCTAGTGACTGTAGCTCTTTACAGCCACAGGTGTTATTAGATGTATATCTAATTTCTCAATTTCTGAATAAGATGTTTATGTAATTTTTCTTAATATAGGAAAAGTTATTATACTGAAAAACTGGACAGTGGAAGACTATGTGTTATTGTGCTTGGTCACTGGTTGGGAAACAAGAATGCAGAAACAAGGCGTATGAGAATGGTGGGAATGTTGAAGCCAAGACGAAAAAAAACTAAAGCAACATGATGTCCTATATAAAACATCAAACAGCTCTCTTTCTGAGAAGAGTATTACACACCATTGGTTTATTTAAGAAGTAATCCAGACAGCACTTAACTCAGTACTTTTTGAGTATGAGTAATTACTTTGTTTAAAGAGTAATTATGCTTTGGTGGATTTGTTTGGCACAAGTAACTCATACCATACATGAACCAGAAACATTTTGATGTCTGCAGTGTTTGTTCAGCTTGCATCAAGTACTGCAAGCGTGTTTTGGGGAGTGAAGTGGGTAAATAGAAGAAAGGAATGATAAGCAGAGTAGGTGTACTTCCCACTCCCTCTAACTTCATTTGCAAGATGTGCTGCATGTTTTGTTACAAGCCTCTGATTTCCAGTGCAGTCTAATCACTGGGAAGTGAGACTGTACAGTACTGTATAAAGGGTCTAGCTGTGCGGACACACACTGGACGGAACTACATGTATAAAGTATTTTTAAGGTGACTATTACCACAGAACATTAATCCTTACATGACGATGAAGACTCACACGGGCAGCGTGAATGTGATTTATCAGCTTATATAGAAGAGGAGGGTAAAAATTCCAAAGATTTTGTTTAGTTTAACTAGAAGTGTAGGAAGGACTTTAATGAAAAGGCCCGCTCTGTGTTTATATGTGAACCCAGGTGGGTTTGGGCTCAGTGCAGCCTTTCCCAGTGTTAGATTATACAGTCACTGTCCCACACTCAGAATGCTTTCAGCCAGAGAAGCTTAACCCACATCTTTGCAGTGGTGTTATTGCCCCATTGAAGATCCATCTGGGTCAGGCAAGTCTTAGTCCTACCACATTTCCTCAGAACTGTGATGTGAGTGGCTGGTTTTGAATTAAGAAGGAATGACTCTTGTATCCTTGATTTTGCTTTTGTTGCTTTTAAGTTATACCATTATGGTCCTCTTTGGACCTCCCTTAAACCACAGCAATCCCCGAAAACGTGGGTGCGTGCGTTTTAGATTGTTTTCTTGTAGAATGAAGTTGCAAGCTCCAGACCCACCAGGTTGACACTTGGATCCCTGCAGCATGCAGTGAGACTGGAACCTAGTAACACAGCAGAGTTCACAGCAGTCCTATAGCTTTCTCTCCTTACTGTTTTAAGTTCACCAAATTGGTAAAAAAAACGTTTTATTTCCAACCAATTTATTTTCTCTTTTCAGAGGAAAAGGGTCGTGCCTGTTCAGAGGCTGTGTATCTAGAGTTTCTTGTTCTCCATTTTGTTTTTTAAATCTTCATTTGCAAAACTGACAGCATATAACATGCATGTCAGCACTTGGCAGTAACATAGCCATAACCATCTCAGATACAACAGAGACAGGAAAATAAGAACTGCCATTAGGTCAAGACATCAAGTGGTGTGTCTAATAATTGTACAGAGCAGCTACACGTAGTAGATCTCTCCCCTCCTGGCATAAGCAACGATGACCTATTACTCAAGTCTGTTGGTGCTCACGTATTTGTCTTGTAATTCTTCTTGGACTCAAGTTTTAGTTAACAGGTCTTAAGTGGATATTTTAAAGTTTCCAGGTAATGAAAATTATTATCCCAATAGCATATCAAAGAAATAACAAAGCAAGGTGTTCATATACCCAGTCACTGAGATGTGATTTATTAGTCAAGATTATTGTGTCCTTTCCAAAAAAAAAAAAAAAAAAAAACAGGCATTTGACCATTTGACTGTCAGCTGTGAAAGCTCATAAAACCTACTTTTTATATAAAGAAGTTGGGTCTTTCAGAAGACAGTATACCTGCCCATTCTGAGTAACACCAGTGACTGAAGGATAGCACCATGCTGTTTTCTGCCTGTTGGTGTAACCCAGAAAAAATGCAGCCACGGTGGAATTGAAATAAGAAGATTGCATTAAAACCAAAAACAACCACAAAATTTTAAGGATAGCTAAAAAAAGCTAAAAAAGCCTTTTAATGACAAATTTTCAGATAGATGAATTCGACATTCATCCTTTCCTGCTCTTCACTGTTTTGCTTCAACGATATTAAGCGTAGGCAAAAAAGTTCATTGTTGAAAGGGTGACTAGAATGAAATATTTCCATTAAATAAAATTCTGCTGAAAAAACATACGGATAATTATTTTTCTTTAGTTGAAAATATTTGGAGTTTATGATTCAGTTATTGTCCTCAAGTCACATAGGACTGTATCTATTTCCAATTAGATGTTTTCTATACTTACACAAAAAGGACTTCAGTAATACCATGTTTGATTCACATTCTGCTTTTGGCAAATAGAGGAAAAAGTTTGCTCGTGTTTATGTTAGCAAAGGTTGAAGCACTGGATTTGCTTGGAAAGGAAGCATTTGCGAGTCATAATCAGGTAAAATATGCAAGTTTCCTCCGAGTCTGAAAGCACATATTTTAGACTTTTTTTTTTTTTTTTTTTTAACTAATTGTTGTCTTAGTTAATATTTCTTAATATATTTGAATATAATAAAATGTGATCTAAATGTATTGTATACTGAGTTGTCTCAAGCCTAAGATGCAGTCCTAGCCAGGGACAATGCTATCACAGTTCTCTGATGAGGCAGTACGTGAGGGAATCCAGTCAACTCTGTATAGATAGAGCAGTATTGTTAGTTTAATTTAATGTCCTATTTTTCCTCCAGGGGGATCCGATTTCTCCAGATACTTCGCATGCTTCATGTAGATCGACAGGGTGGCACCTGGCGACTATTAGGATCAGTTGTTTTCATACATCGTCAGGTACTAGATCTTTAAAGATCTGCAGCATTTTGTTTACTTTAGTATCATGGACTTTAAATCAGTCTGGTTTAAACAAACAGTTACTGTTGCAAGAGAAAAAATACTTTAGAAGTCCTTCATGTGTTTCCTTCTATTTTTAAAATGGGAACACTATTCTTTACTTCAGGTCAGTGGCTAACAGGGTATCAGCATCAGTATTTTGTCTGGAAATTGCCTGTTGTATTGGTCGATGTTATCCTTGAAAGTCATTTATTAAGTGCAGTTATGTGGGTTGCCTTGCATACTGCAAATACTGTCCACTGTCTTCACAGATGTTTTCTTAGCTCGGTTATTCTGTGGAAAAACAAATACTCGTGGAAAAGCCTTGACAGAACAGGTTGATGATTTAAATCGTTCTATTTTCACTGCCTGAATAAGGAGTTTTCTGATCTATTCTATAAATAAAAACACTAACTATGTTATGAAAATGTGCAAGAGAAACTACTTTTCCAAGGGTGTGGTCACTGAGGTAAACTTGGTTGTAAATAGTTATATAAAGCTTTGAAAGTTATTCTGTATAAAAATTCATTAAGCGGGAAAAGCTTAAATGTTTTAGTGCAGACTTTTAAAAATTCCCAGTTGAAGACTTCTTTTCGGGGCTTCATGGAAACTCTTGACGAAAAGCCAAGTTAGCTTTATGAACATAATAAACTTTTATCATTTACCTTCAAATCTTGAATATCATTCCATACTGTGGAGGGCTAATAAATACCATTCCATGAATCTTTACATCAGACTTGTAAGGGGGGTTCTTTAACTTACTCCTTAGGAGTATAGATTTGTTCTCCAGATATTGACAAGTAGTTAGAGATTTCCACACAGATATTGTTTCATTTGCTATTTAGAAAACTGTTGTTCCAGGGCAGAGAATGGGAGCTACTTAATCCAAAAGATTAATTTAATATTAAAAGTTACATTTCTTCCCTTCGGTTTTTTTTTCCCCCCCCCAGTGCTGTAGGAAGTTTTATGTCCTGATGGCTGTGCAGCACTGATGCACACCAAAGTGCTCTAGAGTAAAGCATACTTTCATCCTGTATAACAGGATGACTTTTAATGCTCCAACTCTGTGTGGTCTTCAATTATTAATGTCACATTGCCTGGATATCTGGCTAGGGCAGAGCTGATATCCAAATACACTTTCCCAACATTTGCTAACTTTACTGACAGAGGTGTTTGAGAGAATTTTTTCCTGTGGGTGTTCAGAGATTTAGTCAAGAATCTGGAAATACTGTTTCCAAAACACAACACTTAAGTCTTAAATGACACAAACATAAATAAATTCAGTGATTTAAAAGAAAAAAAAAACAACCACTTGGAGAAGTGAATAAATGCACCTGAAGTTCTGCTAATCCAAAGAAGTGATTATGATGATATATAAAACTCTACAGATCTGTAGTAGTTGTCAAAGCAGATCACCCACTAACACATTCATTAAAAAAAAAAAAAAATCAAACACACAGTTCTGTATTGACATTGGACAAGTGTAGCTGAAACCCTAGCGTGGTACCAAACAGAAGGAAAAATGGAACCTTTATTCCTGTCCAGACTTTTAAAGAAGTTTTTGTTTAAAAAAAACCCCCAACAAAACAAAAACACCTCAGCTGCTTTTTCTTTACAGGCAGAGTACAAGTTCCTCAATTATTTGTTGAATTTGGTAAAAAAAAAAAAAAAAAAAAAAAAAAAAAAAAGGGACCCTAAACCCTTAAACAATGTGAGAAAATAAATTCATATCTTTGTGACCTGTGAAAATAACAAGCACTTGGACCTCTGTGGGCTCAGAAGAGGTTACTAAAGTTGTCACCAATGATTTCCATGTGTTTTGGAATTTTACATATAGCTGTATTAGCTCACTCAGGCCCTGTTTGGCTAGGATACTCTTCTATTTTCAGGAGGTTGAGCTTATACTAGCATTTCTCGCCAAAAGCAACAAAACATGATTCAATATCACATGTGGTGATGGAAAGACGTGGAAAAATCATGCAGCTTACTGAAAAACTGAGTTAGCCAATCCAGCTCCAGCTTGTAAGCCTCTCAATTAGTTTTACTTATTCCTCACCTTGCTTTGGGAGGTCTTCTACTGCTTTGAGGAGGGAGTTATTGACGAGCTGTGGTTTTGGGGTTTTCTTGCATTTTTCTTAAATGTTGAATTTTATATTGTGTGGTCTTTATTGTGACTGAAAATATAAATCTAAGTTTAAAAAAGATGTGTTGACTCAAGTCTCCCAATATTCATATTTCCCTTTGTGCATACTTGAGTTTTGTTCTTACTGTTTCCTTTACATATATGTATCTGAAAGGCCTTGCTGAAATCAGTCGTATTAAGCAGCACTCTATTAAGCTCTTATCTATTTAAAAATCATATAAATGTGAAGTTTTAAGGCCTGATTTCTGCAAAACTCTCTTTGCTTTGAGGTTGTGTATCAGTTCATGCTATTTGACATTGCTAGACACCAATCCATCCATATTTCTTGACGCATATATTATTTTCAAAGCCGTGCTCTCTCTTAAATGCAGTATGTATTAGATTGCTGCCATTGTTGTTAATGATTATAGGCATGTAGTATTTTGTCTCTATATACATATGTAACATGAAGTGACATTTAGAATAAGTCCAAGGCAATTACATTTTCTATTGGGCTTTACTTAAAAAGAGTTCAGTCTTTAGATGAATAGGATTAGAGCTGGGAGATGCCAATGGTGAAATAAGCCTAGT
This sequence comes from Athene cunicularia, assembly GCF_003259725.1. NCBI lineage: Eukaryota > Metazoa > Chordata > Aves > Strigiformes > Strigidae > Athene > Athene cunicularia. The sequence continues at coordinate 24,794,837 of NW_020799092.1, forward strand.
AGTTCTGTTGATATTTCAACCACTTTGAAACGATCTCATAAGACTGTGCACAGCACTTCTGAAAAGCATGTTTTTCTGTCTGCTTCTCAAAAAAAACCAGCATTTAAGACAGAAGTATTCCAAGTATCATCTACTCTCTAATTCTGTCCTCTGAGACAAAATCAAAAGGAAGCAGCGATGGCCATTCCTCAGTAACATGCAAAATCTATTAATATCTGAGATGTAAACAACATGCCAAACATAACTAAAAGATTTCTGTTGATGTGAAGGGAAATGACAAATCAACCAGAGGTGAAAGCAGAGCGTTTTCTTGGTAAGCAGGCAACAAGAATGAGCCTCCATTTCTGTTGTAGTTTAATATGGATCATTGAACTTACAGTCTTAGGTGTTAAAGAGTTTTGTCTTGCATTGAAAAAAAAACCAAAACATTGTGTAGGCAAAACAAAAAGTTGTGAAAAATTAGAGAAATGCAAATAGTCAACTATAAATGTAAACACAAGGAATGTTTCAAAGCAATGAAGGCATATCTATAAGTACACGGTGTATCAGTATTGTTAGAGAAAAAGATGAGAAAAGGTGACCGGCATAGAAATCTGAACTACTGAAACCCCAAGTTTTATTTCCTCTTTCAGATGCCTTGTTTAGCAATCAGACCTGCAAAACGTTAAGGCTTAGATTAAAAGACTTGCCCATGGGCAGAACTGAATATTATCAAAATTCATTATTTAGGTCATCATTAAAGACAGAAAAAAAGAAAAAAAAATTAAGGAAGTTTCATGATAAAACCTGAACCTTCCCTCACAAACAGTTTAAGAAACATGGATAAAGTGTTACAGAAAATCTGTGAAAACCTGACATACTTTATAAGTAGAGACAATCCTTCCTAGAGAGGTCTTAATTTTAAATTTATCTTATGGGCATACTTTATATCCCGTATTAGTTTGAATCCAAGGAAAGAAAAATAACTCTGTCAAGAGTGTGAGGAAGATGCCAATGAAGATCTAATATGACATTTCATAATAAAGAGGATTAACTATGTGCAAAGAAAATAAAGGAATAAAAAGTGTTAACTATTGAAGCATGTAAACTTTAAGTAATTAAAATAAGCTATTTTCCCTGATAACTAGGTATAGTTTATCCTCAGGGGTAGGTGAATATCTCATTTGTTTACAATATAAAGCTGCTTTTATAAGCTTTACACATTTTTGCATCTGTGACACCACAGATTTTTGCTTGTTTAAATGGACAATTACATTTTTTCTGAAGACTGTTAACAATCCTGTCTCTAAGTCACATCAGTTTGGATACAACTTTCCTATCCAAAATTCTATAGAGAAACTGGTACATTCACAAGGACTGTATCATGTCCTAACAAAAGTCACTTCTGTAAACTGGAGTAGCCTCAAACGATTTGTTTTTCAGGACTGAAGTAGAGGTTACACCTACCTAATATATTTTATCTAAAGATTTTATTTTATTTTATCTAAACATGAAACTGTTAAGGCATCCGCATTCAGTCTTAAGCAATCTAAGTATCAGATACACAAGTTCATTCTTAGCTATGGTCATGATCACAAGACATGGTGGGTGTTATTTCATAACTGTTATTTTAGCGTACTGTTCATAAAGTGCATTTCTATAACTATTTTTAAAACCTATTAACATTTGGTATTTTGAGTGGGAAGTTAAATGGAATGATTCCCATTCACAAGACAGAAAAGAGGAGAGATGTCCCACCCTACATCTAGCTGTCCAAATGATCTTGTATAAATGATGCTTTCTTGAATTCTTTAGTCTGAATAAAAACCAAGTCACCGAACTACCTCTTTTACTGGAAGGAAATTTCATACCTGAAATATAATTACTCAGTTTTCTACTGTGATGCAAAACCCCCCCCCATGATATTTACAATGTTTTACAATGCTAGAATATATATGATGTAAACCTTATGTGCTTTTTTCTTTTCTCTTTTAATAGGAACTCATAACCACATTGTACATTGGATTCTTGGGATTAATTTTTTCATCCTATTTTGTTTATCTTGCTGAGAAGGATGCAGTTGATGAGGATGGAAAGACAGGTTTCTCCAGCTACGCTGATGCCCTTTGGTGGGGTGTGGTAAGTCTTTACCCACAAAATACATGCACAGTGCACAAAATTTTCTGTTGAAGTTTTGATCTTTTAAAAAAAATACGGCATTTTGTTCTTTACAGAACTTATTTCTGTAGGGAAGCTCAACAACCTTTTAAAAAGGACACAAGAACAAAATCTAATACATGCAATTAAATTATTTTGGTTAACTTTATTGTGAAAGCATGTGTCATGACCTGGACTGGGAGCCCAGAGAGTCACAAGGGTTCTGTGATCCTGTGGGGTTAAATTAAGGTGAAACTACACCAAACAACCAGTTAAAATGTTTTACTTGTGGTAGAAAACAATTTAAACTTTGAAACAGATAATAAACAATGAGGTATTAGAAAGGAAAAGAAAAGAAAAGAAAAGAAAAGAAAAGAAAAGAAAAGAAAAGAAAAGAAAAGAAAAGAAAAGAAAAGAAAAGAAAAGAAAAGAAAAGAAAAGAAGAAAATAGTCAAAGAAGTCTGGATCACCACCCCTGGATCCAGCATTGTCTCAGGTCCGGTAATCTTGGGCATTGGGTATACACACAGCAAAATGTTCATTTTATCAGCTAATTAGCACACTAGACAAGGATAGGCCGATATTTCACAAAGTTATTTCCATGAGAGACAAGGAAAAAGGTGGAGCAGGGGTTCTGCGAGTACATTGAGGGGGAAATGGGGTGCACCTCCCCTTGTCCAACGGAGTTGGTGGTTGTGCTCACCCTGCCCACCTTTGGTTTTTCTTCAGCTCCCCCAGAGTTTTGCTGATTTCATGCTTCTTGAGCAATCATCTGGCTTCTGGGGCAGAAATCCTCACCTCCTATCAGGCCATGTCACCTCTTCAGGCTCACACAGTAGTCATCAAGTATGGGGTTTACTCTGTGGATCCAGTGATTAGAGGTCCTTGGGCTTGATGAGAAACATTTGGTTTCACTCAGTCCACATTTCTCCCCTGTGGGGTTTATCTAAGGAGTTTGTCAATACAACCGTAAGGGAGTGGGGGGTGCATCCTCCAATACATTCCTGCTTCCTTAGATGACATTGCTTAGACTAATCACAACGGCCACAGCTTGTCCTTGAGGTTTTCTCTGTCGATGAGTGTTTGAAGCATCCCTTCCTTCAGTTCCTTACAACATGACAGCAAGTCCTTAGCAAAGGACTTTCACACTGAAATCCACATTTCAGAAAGAGTATAAACACCCTCCAAAACCTATACCACTTCTTTTAAACTCTATGTAGTTATCTGCAAAAGGTGCAGAACTTTAAAAATATATTCTATTTGTGGAAGTTGGGTTAATGACTATTTTTTATGGATCTTTTCTTGTAAAGCTCATTCTCCCAGTGACAATGCAGACCTTGATGCAGGTTACAGGTTCCTGGGGTTTTTTTTGATAATTCCATGTCTCACTGTAAATACAGCTCCATCAAAAGCAGCTGGCAAAGCTTCACAGATTCTTCAACCACTTTGGATATCAATCATCAGTCAGGGTCAATGTAAATCTTTGGTGAAATAAATAAAAAAAATATCATTAAGGGGGAACTGGGATTTTGGGGGCATTGTGGTAATTATTGTGTGCATGCCCAGAAAGAGTTGAAAAAGGGATAGATAGCTACAAACAGAGTAAGAGACTGGATTGTTTCTACACTCCTTTCATACTGTTCTTCTCATCATGTTTCTTACTGTGACTCATGGTTTCCTTCCTTATTAGCTGTTGCACGAACCATGTCTTCTCTTGTGGTCCCTTTTCCCCACTAGAGAACCTCATATATTTTATGAGTTGGCCGTCTCATTATAAGAAATCCAAGGAGATCCATCACATTAGTGTTAGTGACAGACAAAAACGAGAGGACTGTAACAGATGCACAGCCACCAGCTTCCAGAGAGAGAAGGATATATTTCAAGAGTGATTTGAAACCCAGTAAACTGGATTTGTTCTTAGATGATAGATTTGAAAAATGCTAACATAGTTAATGGACCATAAACCAATTGTTTATCTGCATCCAAATAAACTAGTGAGTAAGGCTGGGAAGGCAGACAAAAGTTCCTCATAGATATATGTTTCTAATCCTTAATTTAGATGCCGTGTTAGCCTCCACTTCAGTGAAGTATATAGAAATATATTATTTATTATTATAAGAAATATAATATTATATATGTAGTCCAAGTTATCACTTTTTAAGTCGCTGAGTATAAAAGAATATTTTAAACATTAAATTCCTGTCATTAGGTTGTCAGGTATTCATTTCATTTGCAGACTATCACCTATGGCTGTGCAAAACAGTACAAACCAAGAAGAATCTAGTAAAAAAGAAAAATCCACTAAATGGCCAGATGGACCTCATTATCTAATGTGCTGGGAAGAAACTATGAACTAGCTTGTACAACAATCACTTGTTTAAGTCCTCAGTAGACATATGATAAAATTTTCAGAACATAAAACCTCATGGTTATAGACATGAGATAGCCTCTAGCTAGTGGAGGAAAAGTGTCCCAGAAGCACAGATTAGCTATATTTTAAAAGCAAAAGTAAAACAATTAGGGTGTAATTGACATTATGAAAGATACCCCATGTCTACTTTAAGAAAATAAACCAGTACACAGGCTCACTTATTCTGCTATTATACTTGAGCAGTTCAGCTCAAATACCAGTGTTCACATGACTGAAAGCAGTGGAACACAGCTACTGTTTCTGGTTTTATTAATGGTCTAGCTGAATAGTCTGTGAAGTACGTCTAATTAAAAGTGGGGCTGCTTGTGGGAAGTTCAGCAGCGTTAGGGGCTCCCATAAAAGATTGTGCTAGTTCAGCTAAATCTATGAGAAATATCTCATAAATTTTTCTAGCATAGTGAAGTTCCAAAGAGGTTTGTAGTACCATGTGAATTAGAATGACAGCAGTGAAAGAAATGGAAAGCATATAGTTTATTAGTCAGGAGGTCTTAATTTAATATGTAATCATGAAAGGCTGGTGAGTCATGTTTGCTCTGCACAATGTCTTTGGTCACGAGTAATGTCATAAAGTAATTCCTGTAATTGCAAAAGGCCAGAAATGCCCCAATTCAGGTCTGAATGGGAGCGAAGAACCCCTTCTCAAACTGAGGTGAGCAAGGTACAGCTGAAAACAAAAAAAATATTTTCAGCAATTGGGAACTAGTTATGATTTTTACCATCCACTTCTGCTCATGTATATTCATGCATGGGTCATTCCTGTGTGTAATAAAACTTCCATGTGAAGCCAGTGTACTTTTTTTTTACCTTTCATTCTTTTTAATTATTTTAGTTATAGTTATCCGGAGCTTGCTTTATGAGTTGCATTGAATGTGTAAATACGGATTACAAAACATTTTTAAGGGCTAATAGCCTCAGCCTTGATTTGAGTAAAGAGTAAAAAAATGGGGTCAAAAAAGTATGGATGTGTTTATACGAGCAGATTTTGTTAATATTTTGGACTCAAGGGATTTAAAAGGAGTACAGTTATGAAGACCAACAGATCAGTTTAAAATGTGCATTACTTTACCTTGTTGAGACAGACGACTTGGAATCTGCATTTCAAAGTGTATGTATGTGCCTTGCAAAGTGTTCAATGGGTTTTGTTGTTGTTTTCAAAAACTTGACTTGTTTTGTGTAACAGCAAGATAAAATCAGCTTTGTCTTTCTCTAGCTGTGTGAGGCACATGAAGAACACTGTTTAAATTGTTGTTTAAGCTTTTCAGACGTCGAGGCCTCCTCAGCATTAGTGAGTCACGGTGCAGGTGCAGTTCACAGCTGGGAATAGTGACAAAGGACAAAGTGAATCAGTTTCTTTTTCTTTTCAAGTCTTCTGTAACATAGAAACACAGATGTGGAGTTACTAGGGAGTGAAATTTGATTTCACTTCTGCCTTTCAAAAAAAAAAAAAAAAACCAAAAAAAAAAAAAAACACCACCAACAACAACCCAACCTTAGTAGCAAGTATTTGAAAGTCTTATGTGTCTGACAAAAACCACAGAGTGTATTATGGGTAACATTTTGCTTTGAGTAGAAAGTGCAAGCTTGCTGAACTTGATACAAATGACCTGAAAGGTTTAAATATGAAGAAAACGGAAAATAAAGAATGAATGAGAGTTGGAATTAAATGCTAACTACATTCACTCGCTCCAGTTAAATGCAAGGTTTAATGCATGCAGATTAAACTGCAAAGACATATCAAAGGCTTGTGGTATTTTATATGAAGCCACTTTCAGAAGTTATAGCATGTTAGAACACATGCAAAAGCATTTCCAACAGAACTGTCAGTCTGCCAGAATTGCATCCCGTGTCACAGCAGTTTTTCTGTCCTTTCTGGGTATTTTTTCTTGAGGAAAAAAGAAGGGCAATGTAGGAGGTTTCTTTTCTATTGGCCTTTCCATGCTCGTCTCTTGCTGTTGGTAATGTTTATTGATTTTGCTGCAAAGTGGACTATTCTGTACCATTGAACTTGAGTTAAATAGTCCCTCCAGTAAATTAATGTTAACTGGCAGAGATCCTTGGGATCAATTGCTCAGAATTTCCAGTAGTAAATTCCCGTGCCAGAGGTAGCAGTTTGAAACCCCTTTGTATTTAAAAACGTTTTTTGAGGTATGCGGTTCTGATTCCCCAAACTTCAGGACACCTGCCTGTCTTAAAGCATGTGAGAAGCTCTGTTGACTTCTACTACATTAGAGTTCTTCCTTTTGGAAGAGTACATACGTGTTAGAGCATGTGCATACCAGCTGCAATGTGCCACGGTAACTCTGTGTTACGAAGGAGATGCAATTTTCCAAAGCTGAGTTATTAAACTTTCTCTAAGCAGTTAGCTAGTAACTTTCGGATATACAACTAGAAAAAAAGCTTCTGGTTGTGATTAAGAAAGCCAGAGAATTACATTATTTATAATCCTTTCCACATACTTCAATGCACTAATTAGATTACCAAGAGGGAACCCTTTTAAGGTAGCCAGGGAGAAACTTTCTGGGACATGTTCAGGCACCTGCAGGAATCTGCCAGCCAAATCCCTGCTGCAGAGATGGAAAATCATCTTTTCTGTGGTTACAGCTTTCATGCTGTCTTCCATAGTAACGCTAAGGCAGCTCAGCATTACTGCAGTTTGTTTGTAAGTCCTGAGTGCTTGAGAACTAAAAAAAAAAACCCAAAAAACCAACAAACCAAACCAAACAAAACCAAGAAGTCTTTCATAAGGAAAAAAAAAAAAAAAAAAAAAAAAAAAAA
>NW_020799092.1:24802228-24810415 GCF_003259725.1 Athene cunicularia
TTTTTTTTTTTTTTTTTTTTTTTTAACTTGGAAAAACTCAGTTTGATAGCAGTTGGTCATTTTTTCCCTGCAAATCTTCCTTCCAGCTCTGTAAAACTGCTCTGACAGGCAGAAATGTATTCTTCCTGTGCCTTTATTGCTGATAGTTTCTTCTGACAAGCCTTTTTGTTTTTTCATAATATCTAAGGATTTGTCAGCAACTTTTCCCATAAAAGGCAGTATTTCCACATCCTCTTTTGTATTTAGTATAAATTTACATATTAAGTCTGTTTGGGCTGTATTTCTGCTACCATTCAAGGCAAACTGACAGGAGTGGGACAGGGTTCAGGGCTGGTACTCTCAAATAGAAAGATGTTTTTTCTATTTAAAGCGCTCCTCAGTGGTTGGTATTAGTGACAAAATTCTTCATTTCCTTACTAGAAGCCCTCTACTTCTCAGGGGTAAAACTCATCTTCCTTATACCATTTTATGGCAGTGTCAGGGCTCTGAGTGTATTAAAAAGCCTTAATGACTCTGAGCAGCCACACCTGGGGCAATCCCCAACACCCACCGCCTCTAATTGGGCTCAGCCCTGGGTACTTACTTCCCACCCCAGCTGTGGGGCAGGAGAACTGGTCTCCAGCTCAGCCCTGCTCTGGTGATCTGGAGCTCAATCTATGGGCTGATTTCCATACTTGACCTCAGACCTACCCCATCACCCTGATATCGCCATACGAGTTAGACTCTGTCAGTCACAGCCGCTGTCTGTGAGATCTGCCCTGCTGTGGGGATGGGTGCAGGGTGGTGAGGCCCCTGTGTGGCCAGCTGCAGGGTTCCCTTGACTTGCCCTGGGAGCCCTCCTTGGGATCATCTTCTGCTGGGGAGCAGCTGGCCCTTGTTACATTACAAACCCTTTGGATGGACCAGCCTTCACCTGGGCTCTGACATCCCCCCAGCACCAACCCTTTACTGACCACTGGGTTTCATCTTCCAGCCTGCTGGGGCTCATCAGAAACAGCCCAAACACCCTGTCCCATTCAGGCCCTTCTAACCTCTGCGGCTTTTCAGTGGTAGCCTGACACCCCCACAGTGGTTTAGTCCCTACTGATCCCAAACCTGTGTGAGGACAGTGCTTTGCTGAGAGGGGAGGCTGTTATCAGGGCCCTGAAGGCACTAATTAGCTTAATGACCCTGACCAGCATCACCTGTGGCCTCCACCCACACCCAGGGGCTCTATTTAAGCTCAGCCCACTGCTAGAGACGAGGTGGTTTCTAGCTCAACTGCAGCTATGGCTGGCTGTGGAGTTCCTTGATCCTGACCTCATCCTGAGGGTTGATAATCCTGGCTTTGTCTCATCGCTGTGGACCCATATACTGACTGCTGGACCTGATTTTAATTCTGACTTGCTGGTGGACTCCCTAGCTTGACATCAGACCTGCCTCACTCCTGTGATATTGCCTTATAATTTTGAGTCTTTGTTGGACCTGGCTGTTTCTTCTGCATCTGTTTTGCTTGGATGTAATGGGACTGAGTCCTGATGGAGGAGGTACTGTACTCGTGGCTACATTATCTCCTTTGACTCTGGGATCCCTGTCCTTTAGGGAATACCTGGCCTTTGCTCCACCCTTATAAGCAACAAGCAGATCCACGTACAGTAATACGGTGCATCCTGTGGTTTAAATGCAGTTTTGAGTGGCAAAGAACTGTATTTGTGGGAGGGAGGACGTGGCTCTAATGGTCTATTGGCATATTTCCTTAGGGAGATAACATGGTCTGGAAGGGTTGTGTGTTCTTCCTCTTGCCATGAAGATTCAGCTGGTGTTTTCCTCTTTTTTTCTTGCTAGCCCAGGGCATAGCTTACCCAAGCGCAGCCAGTGTTTCTGCCTGCCTGCAGAGTTTGGCAGAGGTCTGTGTATTGGTTGTGTGTAAGTCAGCACTTTCAAGGCTTTCTTCTCAACCCTGTGGAACTACATTTTAAAAGCAAAAGCAGAAAAAACTCTAAGCCTAAAGTTTCAAGCTCACAGGGTCATTCCTTGTAGTTTTAGGAGGGTAGAAGCAGCTACAAACTGGTAGAACAGTCCTCCTGGGTTCTACTGTTGCATCCAAAACAGTGGCCAGTTGTGAATGTCTGCTGAATGACGTAAAAGCAGGGTAAATCTGCAGTGATTTTTAGTGTACTCCTGTGGCTTCCTTATGTACAAATCCAAACACTGTTGATCCATGTGTATCTCTTGATAATTCTCTACTTTTTCTTTTTTCCTGCTTTTCTGGGGGGAAAAAAAAAGGTGCTGCATTGCAGTGAATCAGGTGTTTGTTTCTGGCCTAGGTAACGGTCACAACAATTGGTTACGGAGACAAAGTTCCCCAGACGTGGATTGGGAAGACAATAGCTTCCTGTTTTTCAGTATTTGCTATATCTTTCTTTGCTCTGCCGGCGGTAAGTAGAATTTAGATCATTTTATTCAAGTGTATGTCTGAGTTGGGCTCACAACTAGGTAGTTTTAAATTGGTGCCTGAGGAAATAATGGGGTTGGGTGTTGCTTCAGAATGTGCACGCACACATCCTCAAGCATGTGCTTGTGTGTCTGTGCACACACATAAATGAATAAAACTGCTGTATCTTTACTGCAGTCATTTCAGAGAGATGTGGACCAGGAAGAAGGTAAGAATAAATTTCAGTACTCAGAGAACTGAAGTTATTCTGGGAGGTGAAGAGAGGGTTTTTTTTATCAGTTTGTCAGGTGAAACTTCCTTTGTTTCTGCTATTTTGTGATTATACAAGAACAATTTGGGGTCCTGTCAGAAGAGGAACACTACCAGAAAGCAGAGGTCTAGAAAACTGCATCTGCTTTCCTACATGGAAAAAGCATCTTTGGGCTTTTTGGCTCTTCAGATAAATGAACAGGGGGAAAATAAAGACAACAACATTAAAACAATTAGAAAAGACAAAGTATTTCTTCAGTCACAGTTTTAACAAACGCTGAAATTGTAAAGCATGTCTTTGGCCTCTGCTCAATTTGCTTGGAAAATGAAACGAGGTTCTGGCTTTAGTTGTGGGTTTTTGTTTGTTTGGTTGGTTTTTTTTTTTTTGTAGCAAGGAATTAAAAATAAGTGTAAAGAATAGCTGTAGACCAGCCATGTGACATTGGCATTTGCTTCTCCCACCACTGGGACGTGAATGCCGCTGCCTAATGTTACCTGGAGATCACAGCAATTAACACATGCTGTTTATTGAAGTTGCATGATGCCAATATCAATGTGCCTGCTTTCAATTTATTTATTGGAATAAACAGAATTCTGTCACGGTGGATATTTGAAAACTCCAAATTTTATTTTTTTTTTCCTCTAGCAAAGTCTTTAATAAAATATCTGTTTATTTCATATGCTAAGTTCTTGGTTTTATGCATGTAAAGCTATATTGAAACCTGATTAGTAATTCTGGTTATATTTAGGGTATTCTGGGGTCTGGTTTTGCCCTAAAAGTACAGCAGAAGCAACGTCAGAAGCACTTCAACAGACAAATCCCAGCTGCAGCTTCTCTAATTCAGGTAAGGCCCCTAGCAGTAAAATGCTCAGGAGAATGTTAAGAGAGGGACTGTGGCCTAGTAGTAAAAGTACTGGGAATCAGTTACTAGACTTTATTACAAATCTGTAACTTGTGTTTAATCTCTGTCTTTTTGATTCACTTCAGTCACTAGAGAGAATTAGATAATTGCCTGTCCCCGCTCTTAATGAGCGAGTGTGAGAGGATTTACTGACCTGATATTCACTGACAGAATAACACTAACTGGATGCAATGAGTCTATTTGAAGAAATAGTAAAAAATTTCTTTAATTCCTAACTTCCTTTTTACATTCCCCTAGGTCCTGTGCATCTGCCAGATTCTGAGGTGATGTGTATACCTATATACATACACACACTTCAGTTTAGAAAAACGTTAGCATAACGTTCTCTATGGTAATATAAAAAATGCAGAAGCATTGCACAGAAATACTGAAATGTGGTACGCTGCAGAAAAAGGCAAACAGCAAATATTCTATGATGCTTGTGGTGATTCACTTTTGAGGCTTGTTTGGTTTTATATTTTTTTTTATCTTTGGGCAGGGTTAGATCCCAGCTCCTAGAGAGAATGCTACAAAGAGTGTACTTAACATCACTGTGTGCTGAGTGTATTTTTCCCGGTGCATATTACACTCACCGCAGTTATGCGCAGGGAAGAGTGTATTTTATTAGGCATGGTGTTGTGTGGTGTAGCACAGGCAGTCAGAACTCTTTGCAGCACGTTTATGTTAATTGAAGACTTTGCTGTCGGTTTGATTTGCAGCAAAATCTGACTTGCCTGTCCTGCAGGACAACGGTGACTGGTCATTCACTGAAATTATTGGGTTTGGGTTTTATTATAGACTCTGTGGCGGTGCTATGCAGCAGAGAAATCCTGCAGTTCTACAGCAACATGGAAGATCTATGTTACACCACCAGTGCAAAATCCCCAAAAACCACCAGCGCCATCTAGCCCTAGTCTGAGAAAACAGGTAACAGAGTTGGCAGAGCTCTATTCCGGTTTTGTGTTTAATTTCTTTGGATTAACTTGCCAAAAATCCTTATGAAGTGCCCAAACAACTTGGAGAGCAGAAAGGCATTTGTAATGGCACATATGATGGCATTCCTCATGCCACATCACGATTAGTTTAGTTTTCCTTAAAATATTCCAGAGGGACAAATTTCTTCTAACTTAAAGTTTGTCCTGGGGGTCAGACAAGTGCCAGTTCTCCATTGTTTTATCCTCTTTGAGGTCTCCTCTACCTTCTCAAAGAGTAGTATAAGTCAGCGATGACACCTTCCCATTGTGCATAGTAGTTCATACAGAAAGGAAGGAGAAAGTTAGTTTCAAACTTTATATTCACATTCAACATGTGGCTGACGGTATCTATGCTTTTCTTGCTCAAGTACTTCTCTCCGTGGTACTTGTACTTGGGCAAATTCCTGAGCTGTGGTTGCCATGAAGTGGAATATTTGCCCACACAGGTGGGATAGTCTAAGCATAGTTATGTTGTTTCACTGGCAAGATTTTAGTCTTTGGCTCCCCTTCTAGAAAGGCGCAGGTCTGCGGCAGGTCTAGCTCAGATACCCAAGGTTTCTAAAGTGATGTTAGATGTTTGGTTTTAGGCACTGCAATTCCGCTGATGCCTGTTGCCCAGCAGAGAATTGCAGTACAACTTCCCCACAGCATGTGTAGGAAGCTCTAGCAGCATGATCTGTGTGTGTGTTTTGGTGTTGAGCAGAGTGTAGCTTTGTCACGAGACTAGTTGCTTCTTAATTAGAGGCAGAACAGCCAGGATGAAAGTAGGGCTGGGTAGTCATGTTGCTGAACAGTAATTCATGGTGGCAAAGCTGGAAAAAAATACAGTTTTCACTGCTCTTATTTTCCTTCTGTTTTCTTTAGTGAGAGGGATTTTCCTAATACTAAACCTCAACTTCCCTGTGAACTGTTAACTCTAATTGAAGAATACAGTAACGGTTCTTTCATCTTTTACTAATGGATCATTTATTCTTGTCAAAGGAGGCTAATTTTTAAAGACTTAATGTATATTGATCATCTCCTGCATTCTGTAGCATTTTGTTTTCCAGACAATTCCTAGTTTCCTTTCCTGCTATGACAGCCCATAATCTTTGCCTTTAGAAGCATATTGATGTGTAGTAGTGCTTCCACTGTCTACAATAAATGCCTATTTCTACCATTTTTCTGTCCCATTTGATTTTTGAAAATGTTTTTAATTGCTTCAGAGCTGAACAGAAGAATGCATTCCAAAAGGCTGAATGCAGACTGCAATGAAATAAAAATTGGTTTACTTGGACAAAGTAGCATTGTCCCATTTTTTTTCTTTTAATATATTGAGCCTGCAGGTATTTGTGTTGATATGTGTGAGTATATGTTCTCTGATACTTAGCTCCGCTAACTGCTTAGCGGTCACATCAGTGGCCAGAGGGTTTTGCAGAATTGAGTGCAGTAATCCTTGATCTCAGCTCCTTGTCAGAAGGTTATCGGGGCAAAAGGCAAATTAAAGCATGCCCCTTACCTCTGTTTTGAGGTGTGTGAGTAGTAGAACCAGGTGGAAATAGAGCCACAGGGTAGGTAGGCATGAAGACAGGAAATAAATGCTCTGCTGTGAGCAGCAATATTTATATAGCTAGGTGGTGACAGCATCCAGGAGATAGCACAGGCCGTGAAGTCAGTACGTGAGTGGTCACTTCTAGTCACAGAGGGAGACCAGCCTTGCTTGGAACCAGCTGAATCCAAACTTGGTTTCTCGTTCTTACGTACCAGTTGTAGGGTGTATATTAGGTTGCCTCTCAGGCTTCTAATATTAGAATAACTTCATTTTGGAGGCAGGAGGAAGGATTTATTTTCTCCTGATGTACCTCATTCAGCCTGTTTGGTAAAAGGTGAAATTTTCTTTAATTGAAAAAGCTGCACAGTGCCTAGTTCATAATCCAGAGTCGATGGTTCTGTTTAATTAGAGCTTTAGAAAGCTGTTACAACCAAACAGTTGTATACTCAAGTGTATTTTGAGTGCCTTGAGTTTTGGGCACGGTTTGAGAAATTCTACCCAAGACCTGATTTTTCAGAATGTACTAGGCATCTTCTGAGATTTAAATTGCTAATTCATAATCAGCCACTTTGAAAAAAAATTAACCAAGGTTGTAACACCTTCACTGAATTTTGCTTGTGTTCTTAAAAAAACAAAACCAAACAAACCAACAAAATACAACCTCAAATTAATTTACCATAGAGTGAAGTTCATGTCTGTACTTTTTTGTTTCTGATACTATCTTCTGATATAATCCCATTTCTATTACCACAGGCTAGAAGATACAAAAGAAAAGGGAAACTAGGCTGTGGTAACGGTTCTGCACCTGTAATCAATCCAGGAGAGAATTCCTTGTCTGTTCCACAGATCACTTATGATCACATCGATGAACAAGAAGACAAAAAAGATGTGTCTTTCTACATTGATGAACCAGGAGGTAAGTTATTTTTACTTATATTCACTTCAACATTGTCTCTTTAAAAAAAAAAAATAATGCTAAAGTGAATTGAACTGATGAAGGGAAAACTCCTGTGAAAAAATAATTTTAAACTAATCAGTAAAGCAAGATGCCTCAAACCAAGGATGATTACATAACAAAAGCAGGGGGACAAAAATCAGAGGAAGTCTTTGGGTTTGTGTGGTGTGAACATCAGAAGAGCTGGCTTTGTTTATCAAAGCTAACTCAATTAAGATGTTGGGCATATTGTTAATTCTTCTTTTCTAAATTATCTTGGGAGTGGATGGAAAGCTTCCTCACATCTACCCCACCTTCAAACTTTACCTCACGTAGAGCCTGAAGGGAGAAAAATAAAACAGGAAAAATAACTTTTATACAATACCCTCTTAAAAATTGTTCAAATAAATTGTGATAGGAGCAGCTAAATATTTTTATACCTGTGTCCATCAAGAGGTCTCTAAGTGGAGTTTTTTCTTGTTTAATTTACAATTTAATGTGTTGCTATAAGTGGCTGTTGTATTTCAACCTAGAAACTGGCTGAATATCACTGCTGAGCTAAGATACTGCTTTGTAAATTTTTTTTAAATTGTTTAGTGGAAATGTGGGTATGAAATTGTACTTTTTTACTATAAAGTGAGGTTTTCTTTGAAAGCTAATTTTTCCACCCACCTTCATGTTGATTTCCTTTTGTCTGATGGGGTTGGGGAAACTTGTGCTAGTTCTGGATCTGCTAAATCTTTAGCTCAAGGGGAGATTGTTTCCTCACAGTCTGAGGAATTATGTTCCACACATAGAGGCATGCAAAGCCTTGCCAAGTTAAATGTGATATCCAAAGATGCTGGCCCTAGTCAAAGGGATGTTATGTGGTGCTTTGACTTAGGGTTTCATCTGTCTTTGATAAACTTGGATATCAACTCTGTATAAAATTGCTACTCTTACGTGACATTGAAGCTGATGCACAATTTCAGCCTGGGGAGAATATGGCTGTAGTCTTGAGATGGTTTCTTTAATAAAAAGTACTTTAAATATTTTTGCCCCCAGAGGGAATATGTAGTGTCTTCTGTATTGAACACAAAGGTAGGAGTTTCACTGGGTTTTTCGGACTTTACAGAGTTTCTGGAGCACAGGTCTGCTGGGGAGCGGCTGGGGGAACTGGGGGG
>NW_020799092.1:24810465-24814136 GCF_003259725.1 Athene cunicularia
AAAAAAAAAAAAAAAAGATTAATTTGAACAAGTTGCTGTTTTCTATTTTAAAGCATTTAATTCAGAGAAAGGCTTATTAAGGAGATCTCTGTTGCTGTCTTCTGCCTTCATCTCCATATCTCCCCTCTCCAGCACTGAACGGACCTTAGTGTGTTCCCATTTCATAGCATGCAATCACACATCTACAGTCTTCTCTTTCCCTCCCTTCATTTAGATGCTACGGCATCTGAGCCATGCAATTCTTCTCTGTGAGATGGAATTGTTCAAGAGTTTTTTGTTTTTTTTTCCAGGGTTTGTCTAGTTAGCTTCTCTGCCAACCATCTGAAGAATCTATACTGCAGGGGAGAGATAGGACATCTTTAGCTTTGCACACCTTCCCTTGTGGAGTGCGAATGTGCCTCATCTCAAATGCTGAAATGTGGCTTTTTTCAGTGAGAGTCTGTCCAAAGGAATTGATGTCTTGGTCATGAAAAAAAAAGAAGGAATTGTTGTAGAAAGGCTCCCTTCAATTTCAGTGATCTCATCTAAGCAGTTTTTGCAACTGAACAATGACTCCAGGGTAAATAATGCTGCTGAATTTTGTCTCTGCTGCCAGCTTTAACGTAACCTGCTGAGCTGCAAGTAACTGAGTGTTGTGCCAAATGTCAATCTGTAAGGACCTTGGAGTGGAACAGGAGTGTGCTAAGGTTTCACTTGTGAATCTCTTGTGATATCATATGAGAGACATGGTTAGATATGGGCATAAGAGAAGCAGGTCCTTGTCAAGGAGGTGCTTCTGTACCATGCTAGCAAACATCATCATTACAATAACCTTTGCAAAGCCAGAAATAGTCAGTAATTTGAACCTCAGCATCAAGATCTTCACTTGTGGCTTCAAACTCACCGAAATCTGTTTCTCAGATGGAAGACCGACCTATCCAAATCTGGATAAGAGAACACTAAAGCATTTATACCTTGAAATCTCACTCATAAAGCATGGGTTGAGGGGGGTGGGGGGTGTCCACAATAGAACAATATAAAGTTCAGAACAAGGAAGTAACTGCACAAGAGAATCAATGAAAAGGAAGGTGGGGGGGAGGGAAATGGGGCACAAAGTGTTAATTTCTCCATACTGGTCTGAAAGAAAATCTCCAAAGGCCTTGTGTACAACAGTTAGTAGCATTTATGATGCCCAGAGTCCAAATGGTAGTGAAAATCGTGGATCTTAATGCTTTAGGATTGTGATAAGAGTTTTCACATTATCCTGTCAGAAGAAGTAATTTACCTTTTGGGCCATGCCTTTGTTATTTCCAGAGTCTGTAATACTGTCCTCTAAAGCTCTATTGGAATAAAATTAATTTTACTTATATAACCTACCTTTCTAGGGTTGTGACATGGTGCCTCACTAGTGTTGCATTTTTTTTCCCCCATAGCAGGATTAACAGTGTTTGAGGGCACCGCATGAATTTTCCATTCACTGGGCAAGTGCGTGCTCTAATCTGTACTAAAATCAATGTAAACAAATTTTAATGTATTCTTAACTCCATGTGAACAAATTTACTGAATAAAACCCATCAAGAATTCTTGGATACCACCTCGGACTTGGAAAGTCCCACAGCTGCGGACCACAGGAAGTTCTCTGAAGCTAGTGCTGTATATTTGTCCTGTCCTTGTGCATCTGCTCTTCACCTCTGTTGGAGACAAGGCAGAGCATAATACAGTTCTTTGTCCTGATCTGTTGTTATCTGATATTAAGAAAATCCAGCTGGTTTTTCTGTTTCAGCAGTTATTCAAAGGTGCAAACCATTCCAGGATGTATGTGTATGTTTGCATTTGGTTATGGAATCCTGCTACCCCTCCACTTGTGCTTACCAAAAATATAGATAGTGAATCATCTGTTTTCTCCACATTTAATGGAGAAAACAAAATGGTTATAATTTCAAGCCATTGCTGGATGAACACCTGAGAAATCTTATATACAGGCTGCATAAAGAATATTTCCGTTTGCTAAAGACAAAGGTAGATGTGGGACTACCTGTTCAATTCTAACCTAGTCTTTGAATGCAGTAGAAATTGTTTTGGAACAAAGTGCCTTTACCTGTCTTCAGAGCCTGGTTTCCTTAGGGTAAGGAGCTTGTAGCTGTGTTCAGAATACAGACTCAATTCAGGTGTGCTCTTGGCTCACTCACTGGACACAGGTGTAGTAAGAGTGCTTTCCTCAAAGGTCCTTCTTAGCTCTTAGGCAACAGCAAAGGCTTGTGAAATCTGTGAGGAAAATCAGGCTGAAGTGATTCCAGGGAGAAATTGAGGTAGTGATGAAACTGTCAAGTGTTTGACGTTCTTTCAAAGGGAAATAATATTCTTTAACTATCTAAAATGTCTTGTAAAACTGTGTTTCTAATCAAATTGTTTGCCACGGCTGAATTTTATTTTCCCCACAACAACAGTTCAGTCTAAACAAAGTTTTTCTAGAGATACTTTTACTTCAGTTAAGTGGAGGTGAATCACTGTTTGGATTCTTCAACTGAGTTAAGACACTGAGTGCTATTTGAATCTTCCATGCCCCAGAAAACTGAAGGGAATATTCTGCAAGGATAGCCTGTGATTTGCCTACCAACAAATGGTGGTACAAAAAAGATTGTCCTAATCACATTCATAGTTTCTATCCTCTTGACAATGTTTCTGAAACCATTAGTGATGCTTAGAAAACAAATTGCAGTTTCTTTTTTTTTTTTTCAGTTCAAAATATTTGGTCTCAAATCAAGAAGTTGTTTTTTTTCCCCTGCTGCCTCTGTTAGGGTTCAACATCTGTAGCTGTGTGTATATGCAAAAATGTTGACTCTGATAAATAATGAGATTAATGGCATTAAGGTTGAGAATTGAGCCATGTGACTTTCACTCGTAGCAAAGATGAATTTGTGTCTCAGTCCTCAGTAATGTGACTTAAAGCATGGATGGAACTAAAGTCTTGTAATGAGACTGATAGGGTAAGAAAATATGTATCTGTTGTGATTTGTACAACATCAGTTTTCTCTGAAGATGCTTATCCCAGTTCACATTCAGCATTCATCCAGATTTCTGTTTGGGATTGACAGAGTCTACAGCCAGTTCATAATGTACTGACCATTGTATTCGGTGATGGTCATTCTTGGTTCTCTGCTTTTCAGGGCTTTGTTGCACATCTCAAGAGGAGCAATTTGCTCCATGGAGATGTTTTTTTATGGGGAGAGCAGGTCAGTCAAACTGAGAAGTATAAGGTGTACTTAAGAGTGACCTTTTTCACCCTCTTGCACAGAGGTCCTTTGGTGGAGGGAAAGCTGAGATGTTCACTAGAGCTGCGTCTCATGACGTCTGTCAGTGTTGTTCTCGCGGCCTCATGGTTTTTCAAGCAAAATCATGGCCTGCTGCCAGAGGAGAATCAAGGTCACCCTAAGCCTCAAGAGCTTCAGGACACAGATATGTTTCCGTGATGTCATAAGTGAAGAAAGACTTTAGGCCTCAGGGTGTGTGTCAGTTTAGAGCTGTATCTCAGTTATAAACATCATTGTTCCCTTGTCATGTAAAATATCTGGATCCTATTGGGAGTGTAAAATACTAAGTATGCTGGGTCTTCTCAAGATAACAATTTGAGTCTCAAAAAATTGGCTTAAAGTTGTGTTTTATTTGTAGCAGCCAAATTTCAACAACTTCGT
>NW_020799092.1:24814186-24815878 GCF_003259725.1 Athene cunicularia
CCTTAAAAAAAAAAAAAAAAAAAAAAGGCAAACAGTGAAGAAGTATCACTTTCAAAGCTATTTTTGCCTTATTTTTCTTGACTGTTCTTCCAGTATGTTTTGATATTCAGAATAACTGAACTAACAGTCAAGTATTGCTAGCCTTAAAAAGTCAAATGCATTAGTATTGGTGATTTTGAATTTGGTCTTGGAGAGCTGATCTCTGAGCATATTTACAGGGTGTAGATGGTGTCTCTGACACTGAAAATGTGTTCGAAATATCTGTGGGTACAAAGATTGTGTCGGATAAGCAAAAGAAACAGATTGAGGCTTCAGTTAAGACAAAAAGATACTTTTAAAAGTTGAAATGAGTCAACATTTCTGAATACTTTACAGCAAAATATTTTTTCTTGACATCATTTGAACACAACTTTGTCTTGTTAGATGCTTTCCAACAGGAGTCCAGTTCGTATTTCTCCTGGACCAGTTGTGGCAGCACATGGGACTAACATAGGTGGCAAAAGTAGCTCGCTGCTGACAATAGATGTCAGCTGCTTATCCTGTGGTGCTCCAGCCACTGTGTGTTAACGGCAAATGTAAACTACTGTGGCAGGACTGGAGCTACTCTGTAGGAAGCTGTGCCTGCGGATTTACCCAGTTATTGTAATGTTTAATGTAAGATTATGTAGTATTGAGTAATGTGAAGAAGCAGGAGAAAACGAATATATAGGGATTTCTTGTTGATCATGAAGTTGAGCTGGCAATGTAAATGCTAAAATATGTTCCAAGATTTTTTGCTAGGAGCTCTTCTTATGTGAAGATGGATAAGCTGAAGGGCTGGGAAGTCTTTAATTAAGACAGGTAGGTAGGTGCTTTGCTTTGGACAAAAGCTATTTTTCCTATTGTCACTGCTGTCACAATCCTACTGCCATGTGGCACAACTTGATAGCTGAACTGTATCTACTGCACAGTTCACTCTGGGTTTCTCTTAATGCTCCTTTTCTGCGATCAGCCAGAAAAAAAATCTCTTTTCCAACTTCTTTGCTAGATCTCACCTCTTATTACCATCCATATCAATCACATATGTTTGACTGAGCTTGGAAGCCTGGGGTTTTTTTTTTGCGTGTGTTCAGGAGAAACAGCTTTCATGAGAAAAAAAGGTATTACTCTTTTTCAGGAACAGAGCCCTAGAGAGAAGAAGTATTAAAACAAAGATGTCAATGTTCACTAATCTCTATCCACATAGAAACCTGGGCAGGACTAGCTACCTGAGATACACATATAGATGCTGTATCTTAAGAGATGAGAGTTTTCTATGGATGATACAGTTGGAGAACAAGGAGCATCTCTAGCCTTCAGTTATAGGCCAAATGTGTCTCTAGTTTCCTGTCTTTAGAGTATCCTAAGTCTGTTTGGCTTGGTAAGATGGAAGACAGAGGTCCACAGATGTAAATTTTGTTGTAATATGTACTCATACTCAGAACTGTTTTACTCCCTGTCAGGAGGGGGCAGAGAGGGGGGATGAGTCTCTGGAGCCAAGGCCCCAGCGCCAGGCCCCGAGGGAATGGCCTCAAGCTGCCCAGGGCAGGGTCAGGCTGGCTCTGAGGAAGGATTTCTGTGCAGAAGGGGCTGTTGGGCGTTGGAATGGGCTGCCCAGGGCAGGGGGGAGTCCCCGGGATCCCTGGAGGGGTTGAAGAGTCGGGCTGAGCCAGC
>NW_020799092.1:24815928-24817827 GCF_003259725.1 Athene cunicularia
AAGTCTTGTAATGAGACTGATAGGGTAAGAAAATATGTATCTGTTGTGATTTGTACAACATCAGTTTTCTCTGAAGATGCTTATCCCAGTTCACATTCAGCATTCATCCAGATTTCTGTTTGGGATTGACAGAGTCTACAGCCAGTTCATAATGTACTGACCATTGTATTCGGTGATGGTCATTCTTGGTTCTCTGCTTTTCAGGGCTTTGTTGCACATCTCAAGAGGAGCAATTTGCTCCATGGAGATGTTTTTTTATGGGGAGAGCAGGTCAGTCAAACTGAGAAGTATAAGGTGTACTTAAGAGTGACCTTTTTCACCCTCTTGCACAGAGGTCCTTTGGTGGAGGGAAAGCTGAGATGTTCACTAGAGCTGCGTCTCATGACGTCTGTCAGTGTTGTTCTCGCGGCCTCATGGTTTTTCAAGCAAAATCATGGCCTGCTGCCAGAGGAGAATCAAGGTCACCCTAAGCCTCAAGAGCTTCAGGACACAGATATGTTTCCGTGATGTCATAAGTGAAGAAAGACTTTAGGCCTCAGGGTGTGTGTCAGTTTAGAGCTGTATCTCAGTTATAAACATCATTGTTCCCTTGTCATGTAAAATATCTGGATCCTATTGGGAGTGTAAAATACTAAGTATGCTGGGTCTTCTCAAGATAACAATTTGAGTCTCAAAAAATTGGCTTAAAGTTGTGTTTTATTTGTAGCAGCCAAATTTCAACAACTTCGTAATAAAAATAAACTTAAGAGGAGCTTAAAATATTTGAAGTATTTCCTAATGGAAATTCTGAACAAGCAATATGAGAAAATGGGAATGTAGCATTAATAACGAATATACATGCTGATTGAGCTCAAGTATGTGTTTGAAGAGCCCATGGATTTAAATAAAATGTGATCGGTTGGTCTGCAGCATTTTTAGGAAGATAACTTATTATAAGGGGGGTTTGTGCTTATAAGATGTTACAGTTAAAATTCTATGAAGATCTGTCAAAAATTTTATAGTATTGGGTACACATAACAACGGCTATTTGGTTTTAAGTAGCTGTAACTTAAAATTTTACTCAAACTACTACTCTGCCTAAAATATATTCTCATTCAACATTTAGCAGTTAAGGATGCAGAGCAAATGTATCTGAAATAGGAAGGGAACACTGCCATAACGTTGTTTCTTTTCACCTGGAATGTACAAGATAACAGCTGGTGCTTGACGTAGGAATAGTTTTGATTGAGCGCAGTCAGTAGCTACAAATTATTTTGCTGAACTTCGAGTTTTAGGACAAATATGGCAATTATTTTCTCTAGTATTAAGGCTTACTTTAATTTAGAGTATTTTTCTGGTCAGTACGGAATAAGCAGATAGGTAACAATGTTGTATGTCTCGAATTCATGATTAACAGCTAGTCAATGGGAAATTATTCTACAAGGATTCCATTGTGTGATGCGAAGAACTGCGTTAGACCAGCAAATAATGGTGGCATATTTCACCGTAATTACAATAATTGGGTTTTGTGTTCTTGTGAGTCAAAACATTGACAACGATTTGGAAGATGTTTCTCATTTTACTGTCACTGCAATTTGTATGCTTTGACCATTAATAGTCATGAAAAATAAAAATGTTTTCAGACTGATTTATTTTCTTTAATAGCTACACTGAAACTGTACTTCCTTTTTAAAATAAACATTTTTACTATAATGGCAGTTCTGAATCCCATAATGGAAAGTAACTCTATATATTTATATTACATGATATGTTCCCTATGTGTAATTCTAAGAGTTTGTATGTGTTAAGAGCTTTCCCTGCAGAGCTAAGAAGCTGCCAAATTATATTTCACTGGCTATTAATTGTTTCATTTTAAGGTCAAGTTCTTGTCCTCCTTAAAAAAAAAAAAAAAAAAAAAAA
>NW_020799092.1:24817877-24829506 GCF_003259725.1 Athene cunicularia
AAAAAAAAAAAAAAAAAGTTGATTTTTGTACTGAATGTTCTTAAGTAGGCATATTTATGATGCTGTGGAAAATTTTTTGGTGGTTATTTTTCTGTATATGTTGCATCCTTTTTATTTACTTTCAAGGAAGTTCAGGCATGCGGGTAGATAACAGTATCTCCGTGTGCGTTCAGAAATATGTTTCATTGTTTTCTCTCTGCATGTTTTCCAGTACTACATGCCTTTGAATTATGTGTTGGTATTCATTTACATCTCCGTGCTGTCCCATTAGACATGTAATGAGTGATTGTGGTTCCACGGGGTGTAAGTCAGTATGTAATTTGGCCTGCAGGCTTATCTAAACAAAAGAATGTACAACAAATAAAGTCAGCATTAGTGCAATTTGAGTGCTGATTGTTTCAAATCAGATACACAGGAAACCAGATGTTGAAGTTTATCTAAAACACTTGCAGCCCAACATGTAACTAAGTACAGCAGCAATAGTGCATGGCGCTTTTTACGTATACTTAGTAAGATGTTCACAGCAAATACAAATTTATTCTTATTTCTCAATTGACTTTTTCAGATGCTCTTTTATTTCTGGCAGAACAGAATTAATGAATTTTGGTCTGATTCTGCAGGTCTCCTGGGAGCAAAAACAAATTCAGGGAGGATGTACAAGATTTTCAGTATCAGCCATGTCTCTGATGACAATAAATTTAGATGCCTAAAATTAGGTTCATAAAGTGGCTTGGCTTTAACTGTACTAGGCACTTGTAGCTCTAAGAGTTGTGTATGGGACAATATGAGTATTTGGCATTTGCAGATGACTTACATTTGAGTACCTAGTAAGGATTTAAAATCCCATCTTCAGATGCTCAGATTTTTAATACTTTTACAGAAAACTAAAATCAAAATAGCGCTTTATTTCGACTAGGACCGAGTACACTCCTGATGCTTTTGTTCCACAACAGTAATGAAGAAAAGCTCACGATAGAACTTTTGTAAATAAGTTAGTCTCTGCTAATAATACCTGTTGCTGTGTTCTTCCAACACGACCGCTCAGAGGAGCTTGAATTCTGTTTGGCTGCTGAGATGAATAATAGGAGCAAGTTGAAGAGGTTTTTTAAAGTCAGGCTGGTGGTCAGGTGTCAGACACTTCTAAGGCACCTTGGCTTTCATAAGCCATTAAGTTTTCTTCTTTTCTGAGGAAAGTAAGGATTTGGGAATGTCTCAGTTTAGGCCCCAAACCAGTTGGCATCTCTGTAGGTCTTCAAAAATACTGTGTTTTGGGCAGTGAGGTGTAGGAGCTCCTGCCACAAGAAGGAAGATAAGAACCAATTCTGTGATCTCACAGGTAGTTCCTCCCTGTGGATAAAGGTAGCATAGTCATTCCATGGATTTTCTGTCAACGTGCTGCCTTTATATCTAAAACAAGAAGGCATTTGTTACATTGAGTAGCAGAGCCTGCTGTTTTGATAGTGTGTTTTAACAACTTCTGATCTGAAAGTGATTAAAAGACAGTGACGCTGAAGGACTAGATTAGAATTTACTTTTGGTCTCTTAAGCCTGCTTTTTTTTTTTTTTTTTTAATAATGTTCTGTTTTAGAAAACAACCAAGCAAGCAAAACCCTCAGAAAAAAAAAGAAAAGCTCCCACCCTTACCTTTATCTAATAGATGACACCTTATTCTCATCAGCATTCTCTATATGTCAATCTTTTTACTGCTTTGAACTTGGGTTTAGCTTACCTTTTATGTCCTACTTGGCCCTGCTCCAGCCCTGGGGTTTTACATGCAGCTCTACAGCTTTCCTGGTCATCTTTAACCACCTGCTCAGTGAGCTCTCCCCTCTCAGCAGGTACTCGGCGTTGTCTTCATGCAATCCTAGTACTTAACAATTTGAAGAATAAATATTCATGTGACATGAACTGTTTTATGCTAAACTGTCTCACGTTTACTATCCATTTCTATCCAGATACCTGTGTTTCCTCAGCTGAATTTGCCAAATATCTCCTTTCTTTCAAGTTCTTTGGTGTTTGTGTTTTCCTAGGAGTAGCAACTGCAGGTACCCTTCTGTATAACATAAGCAGCTACTGCAGTTGTCTTCAGACTTCTGTAAAGTAGACTGTGTGGGAAAGGCATGAGTTATCTTTAAATTCATGTTTGGGTTTTTCTTGGTGAATGTGAAAAACCTTCCTAATAAAAACAGTAAATTGGAATTATTTGCAGTAGAAGAGACCTGGGTTTGCTTTATTTCTTTACTCATTATCCGAGAAGAGAATAGTGCAAAGTCTTCCTGGCTATTTTGTCCTGGTATTGGTGGGCATTGCCTATTTGAGAATGACTATGGTAACGGGAACCACGTGCAATCATATTTTCTACTG
This sequence comes from Athene cunicularia, assembly GCF_003259725.1. Classification (NCBI taxonomy): domain Eukaryota; kingdom Metazoa; phylum Chordata; class Aves; order Strigiformes; family Strigidae; genus Athene; species Athene cunicularia. The sequence continues at coordinate 24,820,242 of NW_020799092.1, forward strand.
CAGTTGTAAATTGGGAGTTCACTTTCACACCATGCTACAAAGACAGAAGTTAATATAATATAGATAAGGAATCTAAGGTTAGATAAAGCTAAGCACCATTACGAAAACATCTCTGGGTTACATTTTGATGTGTCTATTATGTTCTCACCATTTTAGAAATGAACACTGAAGGAAAAAATAGTATGTGAAACAGTTTTCCTTTCGCTCTTTCATTTAATGAGTTGACCTGTTTCACAGATTCCTAGATCTACTGCCTTCACTGGTATTTGTTGTACTGTGGTAGATACTGTTCTATATTTTCAACTTGCTGCTTCCATCTGCTCATGCTCTGAATGTATTATATATTTTATAACGGAATAGGTACAGCTTCTTCACATTATGAGTAGTAGCACACATGGAAAGGAAGGATGGCTTCTCTTGGTTTTCCCCTTCATATTTCTTTGCCTCTCCTCCTTGCTACTCTGCAACAATAAAAAATAGGTATTCATTCCCAAAAAGTCAGTTTGGAGAAGGAAAATTTATTAAAATAAACATAGAGAAGGAAGATATAGTTTTTCTGGCTTGAGCTGCAGCTGGTACAAACTTACCATGTGTAGTAGCTGGACCTTACAGCTTTGAGTTGTATTTCTGGAAAGCATCGCTGCCATGTGTTGAATGTATTTTAATGCTCCACATTTCCTCAAAATGAAAGCGTTATCATCCATGATTATTACTAATTACTTCATTACCCAGAGCTTATGGCTCCTTGACGTTAAAAAAAAAAAAAATGTTCCTTTTTGTGTGACTTTGGGAATTTTGATTCATGACTGAACTTTGCTGGCTAAATGAGTTTTGGAAGTTCACTCTGGGAAAGCGACAAACTGAGTTGGTTCCAGAAAGAGTGTTTCAAATAACTGCTCATGACTCTGACAGACACCTGAAGGACAGAAAATATTTGGAAGAGAGGACATGTTACTTGTATTTACCATTGACATTAATGTTTGGATGTGTGGGCCAGAAAACACTATTAATGGGTTAATATTTTTAAGCAGGAACACACAGAACTAATCAGTGATAAAACCATACAGGGATTCACCCTTAATAGCTTTTATTATTTGGGTTACCAGGATAAAAAAGGTGGTATTTTGTGGTAGCTTTGTACTTCACAAAGCATGAACCTGAACTGACTCTGAATTGAGTCAAGTGGCTTTGAGAGTAGTGGGGGAATTTTCTAATATCACCACCTAAATATTATGAACCTCAGAGCTGTGACTTCTGCTTTAACTTAAGAGCAGCACTTCCAGGAGAAGCTCTTCTTTCTCATAATACTTGTGTAAGCTAGAGGCAGGTTTTTGAAAAAAAATCTAGTCTGTAACCAAACTGGCAAAAAATCATTCTGTCCACAGATCTGACCATGTGGGAAGTATGGGAGGGGAGAGGTGCAGCAGGGAGGTGATCTTGGAGACATGACCCACGTTTTATGGAGCCGAGTGCACATCTTCAACTAATAAAATTAACGATGGAGTATATGCTGTGGAACTCCTGGTTGTGCAAATTACATAATCACGTCATTGTCTTTTTCAAAACGCTTGAAGGAATGAAATGTATGCCTACTGCTTGTGGGATGAGTCTGTCACAGATATGCATAGCAGTCTTCCCAAACAGAAAATTTGCATGATTTTACCCTATATAAAGATGAAACAGAAGATTGCCGTGCTTGTATAGGTAACCAAGCATGTGTTGAGGCCATTTTAAGCCCAGGATTATATAGTACTTGTCTCTGCAGAAGGTCCATGGTCAGAGAAGCAGGGGTTCCAGGCCCACCCTGCAGTAACAGTAAAGTTGTCCCAATTTTCTCATTACTCTCATGTTATGGAGCAAAAAGCCATTGTAGCAGTGAATGCTGCTTACAAAAGGAATTAGCAAGCCCTGTGTAAACAATTAGGGTTTTCTGGGGTTTTTAACAACCCATGGATGCAGATATCTCATCATACTGCTGTTTGCTAAGTATGATCAGTGAATATAGACCAAACCTTTAACATTACAGAAATAAAATATGTGTGATTGTCATGATACTTATGACAAATGCATTGCAGTAATTTTAATATCTACCCTGTGCTATAAAGGAGGCAAAACCCCCATGAATTAATTAGATCCTTCTCTTACTATCTCAGCAGTCCTTTGTGTAGTACGAATTGATAGCAATACAATAATTTCCTTTTAAGTTGATTATGCCTTACATGGGCACAGTGACTTAACTCTGCCCTTGGCCAACTCTCTAATTCTGCCAGGCTTCTATGGGGAAAACTGAAGTGGAAGCCAGAATTCCCCCAGTTTAATTTTGCAAATGTGATCATGTGCAGTGTTACCACCTTAGAGAATGAATTAATTGATTAAATCTGTGTTTACTTCTCAAAGCAATACTTCACATATGGATCTGTGTCTCTCAAGACTTTGTCCAGAAATAACGCCCTTGGAGGAAAAAAGTCTTAGCAGAATAAGTGCAGAACTGGCAGGTCTCACAAAATAAAGCTCCTCTAGAGCAACCACACACAGAAGTTCATGTTCCCAGTGCCGGGAAGATTTGGGTTTCTTCTGGGAACAGCTTAATTGTGATTAAATGCAGCAGATGTAAATAAAATAGCTTTGTGATTTAATGTCTTTTAGCAACGTTTAGTTATGCTATTTTATATTTATATTCCATAGACTTAATTTTCATTGCTATTCATGCTATGGCCCTTCTAATAGTAAGCTCTAATGTTGTATGCTTTTTAGTATTTAGCTTGAATGTAGTCCAGCCAAAGTGGTGCTGTAGAATGAACTTGAAATTTCAACAACTTGGTCTTTTAGGAGGGCAGATTTTTTATTTCTGTGATGTGGGTTGTTATTTTCTTCTCACCCATCACAGCATATGCAAGTGACACCACTTTGTCTTTTACTTCATTGGTTTGACACTTAATTTTCATGATTCTCCCCCTGCGACTGTTTATCTTTTTCTTTTCCTCCATGGAACTTAGATGTGTCATCCTGTGCATTTTCCAAGTTAGACTTGGCCAGCTCATAACTGCATGTGTTAAGCTTTCAAGAATGATCAGAATTAAAATAGATAGGGATGGTTTCTTAGAAACCGTTAGGATCGCTAGTAGTCGTATTTCACATCACAGCAATTTAAGCTAGATGTACCTTTTGAACAAAATATATATAGAAAAAGATATTGAGAAGACCTTATAGCAGGAATTGCGTATGAATATTGATGCAGATGAACTCAGAAAGGCAGGTTCAAGCGTACTTCACGTGTATGGTGAAAGAAGTCAGCCCTGTACTTGATCAAAATAAACACTGAGGCTAGAGCTTTTTAAAACATCAGGTTTCATCAGTTACCAGGCTGTACTTGACTGTTTTTTGCAGTCTGTGAGTGAACTTCATTCGCCGGCCATGTCTTCCCAAACTGGGATGAAATTGTTAGTTTTCCTATCCTACAGCTTTGTATCTATTGTGGTTACTATGCTGAGCTGACTGCATTTACACACCTGAGGCTCTTCCCTGGTCTGTGGCAGAATTTTTGAACGTTGGTGAATGTAGTCACCAAATACAATACTTGAAATAAAAGTGCTATTTATAGGATAATAGCGATAGAATTTTACAGAAGGGGTTTAGAGAAATTAAAGCATACACGGTGTTAATTAAGGGGAATGAAAGTCAGATTTTTTTTTTTGTTGTCATGCCCACATTGAAATCATGGGTATAGTGAATTTTTGCTTACAGGGAGACCATCCTCAAGAAGGCAAGACGTTCTTGTAAGAGGTTCCTGTGTATTTGAACTATGTATATGCACATATATGCTTTGGTATGGCATATAAGCATTAACTTCAATTCTGACAAAAAAAAGAAAGCCATGTCTCTTACTAGAACCATTTCTTTAATCTACCGCACAATATCTTAAGCAAGGGAAAGAGCTTGTATATATTGTGTCCCTAATGTATTATGATTTATTTATATTTGTGCAGTGAAAAGACGTTTAGAAGGGAATACACAAGAAATGTCACGGGCCAACAGCTTCACTGATGACATTGACCTTGTATCCGAAGAGTCGCCGCTGTCAGCTGTATCCGATGTGGCACAGTAAGTGGAACAACAATTTTTTAAAATTATAATATAAATGCTTATTAATGTTGAGGGAGACCTGTCAATGAAGAAAAGTATTATTCTTTGGCTGGCTGCATTTGAAGTGTTTATGATCTTCTTTAACTATATGTGGATGTTTCTGCAAAATGCAATGTAGTTTAATGGAAGTAGTCAGATGCTTGGAAAGTGAAGTATTGCTCTGCAATGGGTGGCTTGCAGCCTTGGTGTCTTTGTTGGTTTAACTTTTTAAGTCAGCTGACGCAGTTCCTGAGATGGAGATTTACAGGTAGGTTCACATTTTGTAGAATTCTGCATCTGTTTGAGCTCTAAAGCATTGCTCATATGAGTAGTGTATGAATTGACTGGAAATGTAAATAGTCATTTATAGATACAGCCTGAAAATGGAAAGGCTGTATTATGTGTCATATTTTGATAAAGTAGGCACACTTATAAGGAAATAATGTTCAAAAAATATGAAAGTGAACTTGTTAAGGAAATGCTGAAGGTGACCAGGATGGAAAATTCCCATTATCAGTGAGTTCACTGCAGTCGTTGAATGATATCTCATGTTTATTCTGTTTAGTTTAGTGAATGTCTATTTCTTGAAATAAGTATAGCAGTGTCTTCATGCAGGACACCTTCATGTTGTGTTTTGACAGGATCCTGAGTAGCCTTCATGCTTTTGTACAATGTACAATTCCAGTGTGGTGATGGGGATTCTGGAGTAAATTTCAAATGTAAAGCAGGGCATCAAAGCATAGTGCAAGGCCTGGGTGGCCCAGAGCATCCAGGCATCATACTAAGGCTTTATGTTACATGCAGAAACTGATACAAGCAATGCTGGTGAATAGAACTTGAGTTATCAGTGATATATGGCCTAAAGGTTTGGTACAGCTAGTGCAAGCTCATGAAGGTCTAACTAGTCCTTTGGATGTTACCTTAATACAGTGAAAAACTCACCTGAGTTCATGTTTGCAAGAGGAAAATATAGAATTGTAACAGGAAAAGTCCTTTGGTAAATACCTGAGCTTGAAAAGAACAACGAGTAAATTGTTCCTTGCCTTCAGATAGGAAAAAATAGAGACAATGGGGGTTCAGGATGAACTTGAAAGTAATGTGGTTCCAATCTATAGCGTGATTGCTTTGAAGATGTTTTCTTTCATATCATATGGTTACTTTCTCTCCAGGTAACTCATACAGATGGTGTGTCTATTAAATCTATAGTAACTATACTATGCTTTTATACAAGACATCCTTCTGCTCGTATTTTCCTAAGATGCTGTATTTTGGACCTTCTTTCAAATCAGAGAATTAGAAATTGTTCCATTCAACTTGTCCTTTTTTTTTTTTTTTTTTTTTTTTTTTTTTTACCGGTATGGTGCAAACACAGGATTTTTCATTTGGAAATAAGCAGTTCTAATCTTATTTCTAGCATTTAGTATATGAGAAATGGTGGTATTGTATGTTATTCTGTATAGTGCACCTTACAAACTGTACCTGCGTTTCTAGCTCAGAGTTTAAATGCATTTCTCTCGTGTAGAAAGTAAGAAAAGGTGTAGTAGAAAGCTAATACAAATGAAAAAAAAAAAAAAAAAGTATGGAGAGTATTTGAAGTAATATGCTACGTGGTTTAAAGTAATATACTAACAGTTCATTAATTCCTCTTGATGTGGATGTCAGGTGCATATAAACAGAATGATCTTGCAACTAAATATTGCTAAATTAATGATTACTGAATTCTAAGACCCACTATATATAACGTATGTATACATTTTAACTCTTGAATATTTGTAATTAATTTCAAATGTACGGAAAACATAAGGTCAAAAGTTAAAGGTGTAATATAAAGTGGTAAAGTTACTATGTAGAAACAAAGCCAAAACACTGTTTCATGTAGCTTTGGGCTTCTAAAGCCATGCCAGTCTTCACCTTCATCACAAATAATCTCTTTTTTTGTGTGTGTGTAATTCTTAGTAGGATGCATTCATTTAAGAGTTGTCCTGATTCTTGAGTAGAAATATAGCATTTCCTTATGTGAACATCGTTGGATAAGCACGGAACATGATGTATTTAGGGATCTTGGTTTCAAACTGCCATTTCTAATGCAAACAGTAAGATATTAACCCTGTATTTGCCTGATAGGCTTATATCTTATAAATGAATATCAGCTATACTTAGCATGATTATTTGTCTTGTCTTTTAGCAGAAGTATAAGCAGGTAAGTCTTCGTGTGTGCTATACTTGCTTCGGTGTGTGGGCTTTCCAAAACAGCATGGCTTTTGCTTTGCACTTAGTAGGGTATTTCCTACACTTGTGTGCCTTGGAATTTCTGATGGGAAAATAATTTAATTTTTTTTTTTTTTTCTGTTAAAAGTTCCACTCTCATTCTGCTAGAAATAACAATTTATTCTGTGTGTTCACATAGATGTTGTTTCATGTTCTGGAGTTACGTACCAGTTAGATTCCTCCCTGCCCTATACACACACGCACACACACACGCGCGCGCGCTTTGGTGTGAACTACGTAAGGGAAAGTGGTTTTATCTCATTTGGGAATAACATGTATTTGATAACTACTGTGACAAATCTTCATCCTAGAGTCACAATGCAGTCAATGATTAGGCAAAAATTCTTGCAAGAGTAGAATTCAGCCAATGGGGGGTGTGTGTATATATGCAATGAACCTTCTCAGTTTGCAAAGTAAGTGAAAACGTGGCTTTCACGTAACGGATAAGGATAGTTTGCTGTGATGACGACAGGTTCACATGGAGCACTGCTTTGTGAAGTCAAGCTTGACTTTGTCGCGCGGCCAAAAGGTGAAGTTTTTCTCGCATTCACAAGCATTATGAGTTACAGAATCAGCCTCACAGTACACCTTTATTCCCAAGCCAGTAACTGGTCATTTTTTAAACCTTGTAAATTGCTGTGTTGATTATTAAACATGAAAATTCAAGTCTGCAACTTTTGAGGGGTTTTTTCTGTGATATGAAGAGTAGAATCTTCTGAAATCCTCTCTGCTAGGCAGATGATATGAGAGATGTTTTCTGACTTTTGGCCATGCTCTCTTCAAAACTCCCTTCATTGCGTGGGAAGGCAGATATTGTCCCAGGAGAACAGAGTCCCTACCCTTGAGCCATGCTACCTTGGACAAACACCTACTGCGTCAATCTGCACATGTGCATTAGTTTCACAGTAATGGAAGTGGTTGCTGGTTGGAAACTGGTGCAAGTACCATTTAAGAATGTCTTGAGTGAAAGCAAACCAATTCAGTGGGTTTTAGCACTGCCCAGGTTTCTGCGGTTAATACGTCCAGTACTGGATTTCTGATGTTAGTGATCCATGCAAGCTTAGAGAAGGTTTACTGTCCTGGTAGAAGGTGTCAATAAAACCAAAACCAAAGAGCAAGTTTGCAAATTGAGCTTAAGATACCTTTCTGTAGAAATATGGCTGATCTGGATACTTTGAGTAGTTGGGGTGATGTTTATTTTCAGTCATTGGGGCAAAACCATGGAAAAATACAACTTCCTGAGCTCGGGAACATCATATTCAGTGTAGAATTCTGTGGCTGTCTGAAATACCTGCTGAATATCTCTGGCCTGGGCTCTTGAGGGTAAAAATCTCATGTGGTTGCTGACCTGAGTGGAGCTATGTTATTTTATACTGGCTGTTTCGGAGGTGTCCAACATTGAATAAGAGTGATACTCTTAAAGATTAATCAAATCTGACAGATGATATAAATACGTTCATTTCAATCAGTTGATGAGTCGTTCCGTTTTTAACAATAAATGCTTAAACTACCTTATTGCCTGATGTATTTACCCACCCGGTTTTTCAATTTCTCTGCTAAGCAATCAGAAGATGACTCCATCAGTGCATAGAGATTGCAAAATGATGTTTTGTCTGATTTGAAACCTAGAAAAAAACCCTAGTGATTATACTTGTCTCATTACAGCATGTTTGTTTGGTCTTTAGGGTTAATCTTCTACATATATTGGTAACTATCTAAATTAAGTGAAGGTCTAAATCTCAAGAATATTACTTCTAGAGCTGGAAAGTTCATTTTTATCACTTTGCTCTTTCTTGCTAACCTTAGTACTTTCTTTATATCACCTGATTTATCTTTTTTTTTTTTTCTTTTTAAAAAAAGCAGATATTCCCACTTCCTTTGATTGTGCAATAACCACATACTCATGCTCGGTTGCTCTGCTAATCATTTTGCAGATAGGATCTCCCTCGTAGAGTCTAAAAGCTCATTCTATGATCAGGAAAAAACAACTGGAGGTGGGAACAGTGGATATCTGATTGCTTCCCCGTTCAGAGCTCTATTACACCATTTTAAGACCTCAAACAGAAATAGCGAGGCATTTCACAGCCACGTTAGACATAAATACATAGAAACATAGCAGAAGTACATAAATGCTTTCTAAACTTTTGCATGGAATTGTTTTAGCCAGGATTGTATTAAACCCACAGTTCCTTAACATGAGTTGACTCTGTTGTGGCCAGGGCCTCAAAGAAGAGCAACTGTTGGTCTCGCTCTCAACCCATAAAAAGTAATTAAGACCCCACTTTCCCATGGGGAACAGGTGTAGCTATCACTTCCCTGGCAGCCTGTTCCAGCTGAAGAGTTATTACTACAGCTGTTCAGCTGACGGCAATTACCACTGACGATGGTCATTGTATGTGGATCTCACCTTCTAAAGGTTTCCTCCCGAGAGAGCTGACGTGATGACTGCTGAACTGCAGCATTACACCGCTTGCTGCAAAGAGACCAACTGACATTTACCTTTACGTGACCCTAGTGATACAAAATGCACACTCAACCACAGTTGCTTAACCATGCTGACGTACAGAACTTCTAACTTTTGCTTTTCCTTACAGTGTAAAGAGCTTTAAACACCACAGCTTTAAACCACAGAACTCTGAAAAACAAAAACAGGATGTCTGTCTCTATAGCTAGTGTTGTGTGCATTTTTTTTTTTTTCCTGAGACTGTGCTATCTGAGACCAGGTTGGTGTAATCTTTCAATAAAGTCTATTGGCCAAATTCTCTCTTTCCTGCTGGAAGGTTAATACTTTGTCATACACACCAGGGTTTCATGGCCAGGGTTGTTGTCATCACAATCTGTGTAATAGGACCAGCTGGAGACAAAAAAAAAAAAC
>NW_020799092.1:24829556-24903185 GCF_003259725.1 Athene cunicularia
CTTTTTTTTTTTTTTTTTTTAAGTCTCGTCTCCTATCTGTTGTTGGCAGGGCTGTTTTACCTGTCTGATGCAGCATATCGTGTGTATGACAAGGTCTTTGAGGAAAAGAGCTGATGCTATTGAGGTCTGTAAACTGAGTAAGGTGTAAGCTTGCCAATTCTTGAATTGTGTCCATAAGCAACAAAAATGTAAATAAAACCTCTCAAAGTGCATATGGTAAGAGAAAAAAGGGTGAAGGTAGGAGAAGCATACCAGAATGAGAGCAGGGACAGATCTTAGTGGATTTTTGATCCTTCCTAGTTGGAACACTTAAAGCCAGCCACAACTGACAGCAGCTTCAAACCAGAAATTATGGTCACACTTATGGTTAAGTGACACAGCCTGTGGGGATGAGTATGTGGGATGTAAAGGTCCTTGAATACGTCCAAAGTTGGGCAACAAAGCTGGTGGAAGGATTGAAAGGCATGTCCTGTGAGGAACAGCTGAGGACTTTGGTCTTGTGTAGTTTGGAGAAGGGGAGACTAAGGGTTGACCTCATCGCTCTCTGCAGCTTCCTAAGGAGAGAAGGTGGAGAGGGAGGTGCTGAGCTCTTCTCCTTGGGATCCTGTGACAGGACACAAGGGAATGGTTCAGATTAGATATTAGGAACCATTTCTTTACTGAGAGAGTCATCAGACACTGCAACAGGCTTCCTAGAGAGGTGGTCAATGCCCTAGACCTGTCAGTGTTTGAGGCATTTGGACAATGCTCTTAAACAACATGCTTTAACTTTTGGTGAGCCTGAAGTCAGGCTGTTGGGTTAGATGATCACTGTAGGTCCCTTCCAACTGAAATAGTCTATTCAACTCCAAGTCCTGTAGACCTGCACTAACATCTTGCAGTATCAAATCCCATTCCTGAGGAAGAAGAAACAATAGCATTGATCCTACATCGAATTGTGCAAATGGTGTTTGTCCGGATTCTTCCTGGCTGCCTTGGAGCTTTGAAGAAGTAAAGGAGACCACTGAACATAACTTTAAGCCTTAATTGTTTTGGTTTTTTTTTTTTGTCTCCAGCTGGTCCTATTACACAGATTGTGATGACAACAACCCTGGCCATGAAACCCTGGTGTGTATGACAAAGTATTAACCTTCCAGCAGGAAAGAGAGAATTTGGCCAATAGACTTTATTGAAAGATTACACCAACCTGGTCTCAGATAGCACAGTCTCAGGAAAAAAAAAAAAATGCACACAACACTAGCTATAGAGACAGACATCCTGTTTTTGTTTTTCAGAGTTCTGTGGTTTAAAGCTGTGGTGTTTAAAGCTCTTTACACTGTAAGGAAAAGCAAAAGTTAGAAGTTCTGTACGTCAGCATGGTTAAGCAACTGTGGTTGAGTGTGCATTTTGTATCACTAGGGTCACGTAAAGGTAAATGTCAGTTGGTCTCTTTGCAGCAAGCGGTGTAATGCTGCAGTTCAGCAGTCATCACGTCAGCTCTCTCGGGAGGAAACCTTTAGAAGGTGAGATCCACATACAATGACCATCGTCAGTGGTAATTGCCGTCAGCTGAACAGCTGTAGTAATAACTCTTCAGCTGGAACAGGCTGCCAGGGAAGTGATAGCTACACCTGTTCCCCATGGGAAAGTGGGGTCTTAATTACTTTTTATGGGTTGAGAGCGAGACCAACAGTTGCTCTTCTTTGAGGCCCTGGCCACAACAGAGTCAACTCATGTTAAGGAACTGTGGGTTTAATACAATCCTGGCTAAAACAATTCCATGCAAAAGTTTAGAAAGCATTTATGTACTTCTGCTATGTTTCTATGTATTTATGTCTAACGTGGCTGTGAAATGCCTCGCTATTTCTGTTTGAGGTCTTAAAATGGTTTAATAGAGCTCTGAACGGGGAAGCAATCAGATATCCACTGTTCCCACCTCCAGTTGTTTTTTCCTGATCATAGAATGAGCTTTTAGACTCTACGAGGGAGATCCTATCTGCAAAATGATTAGCAGAGCAACCGAGCATGAGTATGTGGTTATTGCACAATCAAAGGAAGTGGGAATATCTGCTTTAAAAAAAAAAAAAAAAAAGAAATGGCTGATTGCGATAAGCTGTTTAAGAACCACGAAGAGGGGTGAAAAGATAGATCTGAGGTAAAGCAATGGGTGCAAAACCTCAAGGCCTACGATTGTAGCACTTCCTTCTATAGGGGAAACTGAGACTTGGAGGGTGAGGATGGCTTGCTCTGCTTCATCACCGGTGAATCCTGATACGCAAAGAGTATCACAAATTAATCTTCAACGAGGAACAGAAACTTCTGTGAGGCTTGATGAGGCAAAGAATTTATTCTTGTCTGTTGGTGTTTGTGCTCACTCCAGGCCTCTTGGAAGAACAGAGCACTAAAGCTGCTCCCCACTGCACCAGAACTGGGGTCTGAGAGACTTGGGAGGGCACACTTAGAGCTGCTGTTTGGAGTGGAAAATCCCACCATTGTTGGTAATCCGTGCAACTAGAGTCCAAGGAAGATGCTTCATGATTAACATTGGCATCCAGCTTTTCTCCTTAAAAACAAGTTTATGAACAGTGCTGGGTTTTGTTTTTTCCTAGTGGAAATACTTTATTTTTGGATTGTCAGATATGAAATATGACTAGCTTCTTCCATTGCCCACTAACACAGAAATTTTATACAAGGTAAATGGAGCAAACTGTAAGACTTACGCTAGGTCTTAAAGCTTACATTAGATGTACTCAGACAAAATGGTGCTGCATGCCCTTTTTAAAGTTACTGGTCAGCACTTGAAAAAAGGGATGATAAATCCATCTTTCAGCTTTATTTCAGCTTTCCAGTTGTTCCCTCCATCTGTAGATGGCAGTGAAGGTTTTTTTCAAGGATTAAAGAATATTTTTATGTACTACTTTGGGCCTACTTGAAAATCCAACCATGCAACTCCTGACCCAAAGCATAGTTTCAGTCCTTCTATGGTTTTGGTCTATTTGTGCAAACACCATTTATCTTTGTATTTTTATCATAACTTCCTCCTATAGCTTATTGCTTTTAATCTTATTAAAGAAAAACTTCACCTCATCACCAGCAAGTCTATCACACTGAATATTATTAGATCCAGTCATTAGGTAGTAATCTTTTGCAGGATAATTGAATCTACTGAAAGCTCATTAATAATGCTTTTATTACTAAAATAGTGTCCCTAGGGTCTTTAATAATCAGCTAGATCTGATGTCCTTTTTCACGCATTCATGGGTTATTCTGAAATACTGTTGTTCATAATTTTTGAAAGCATGATCAGGCACTTGATGTATCATGTAAATATTGCCCGTACTGTCACTGAGGTAATACAGGTATTGGAGAAAGTTTTGAAGCAATACTGGTCATCAACCAGCTAGTGACGGGAATGGTATTGTAAGAGGTGACATCACCTAAGGGGAGTGAGTTGGCCAAATGACAGCGGTAAGGTTGGTCAGAGCATGGAATATTCCTGAGGATGCTACAGTTTTCCTACCATCACTGCTTTTATATTTCGTCCATATTTTTGAAACAAACATAAAATGAAGTGAGAGGGAGAGATGGAAAAACTAATAAGTGGGTCACCCACGGTAACACGAAGGGAAGGGCATTTATACATATCTTGTTCCCAGCTTTCTCATTGTGCTGCTGGCTCTCTGCACTTACTAAGCCTCGCTCTCAGGTACATCTTCTACAGGTAGAACTGATGCAACTAGTTCTGTTCACTGCACTCAAAACTATTATTAATGGCTTGAAAAAGAAATTTAGATCGGGGTCTGTCACTTCTGAACTAAAAAGTAAAAATAGTGAATATTCAACAGACAGTTGTATGCTTTTTTACTGCTATAAAGCTTCGTGTTACTTTTTTCTAGTACCACCTTTCTGTATTGTTAGTTCTAATTTTCTAATTTCAAACCCCCTTGAAAGGCTGCTGTGGGATTTATTTCAGCACCCGAAGTATTTTTATTGCCATGGAATATGAAAGCAAAGCTGGCATTAATGTAAATTACGTAGTAATCTTTTCTAAGAATTTGACACCACTTCTGTGTTTTTTTCAGAGTGTTTCTTGTTTTTTCCTCTCTTCAGTGTTTATCAGAGAATTTTTGCTCTAAGTGAGGACATTTGGCCAGTGGAGGGCACTGCACTATAACGCAATGAGAGACAAACCCTCCTGTTTCACTTTTCAAAATCCGATTTGTCATTTCAACAAACTTACTTATAAACTTAATTTATAAGCATCTAAATTTCCCCAATGCTAAATGTTAAAAATGCTGCATGTACTTGAACATCAGTTTAATGAGAAAGTTAACCAATCCCCAAAGGCTTAACTTGGTATTGTGGTTAGACTTTCTTTCTGGAAAACATGCTATTGTAACAGCCCACTGAAGGTTGTCAGAATATAACTAAATGCCTATATCACACAAGCCTCTGTGCAACAAAAGGTTCAGATCCGATGGAAGAGTCTGAAATAAAAAAAAAAAAAAAAAAGACATTTCATATAATTAAATTTTTCTTAATGAGTTTTCTTATTTCAGAGAATTTTAGAGTAGGGGTAGAATTTTTCAGAAAGGGGGTGAGATGACTGGGATATATGGCTGAAAATGTCATGTATAAGAAATAGTTTACAAAGAATTTCTCTTCATATCAAATTAAAAATGGCTTTGTTTTGCTCAAATTTTCTCATTTGCAAGTTAGAGAATGGAAATAAGGCAACTCTTTCACTTGTTATTGAAAAGGGTGCAAAGAGCTGGGCTGGATTCCTAGTCTTCAGTATTGGCGTGTTTTGTTTGTATGTGTGAGGATGGAACTAGTAAAGGGAGGAATCATTTTTAAAGGCTTCATAATTTGTTGAGGTTTTCAGTTAGACTCATATTACGATGTCTGATTTGTTGCCATCAAGCTCCATGACACTTGACAATATTGATAACTGCATTAATATGCATCTGTGGTGAAAGTTTGAAAGATGTGACATTAAAGTATGTTCCTTGCTGAAGATGACAGTACAGCCCTTCTTATCAGATCACTTCAGTCTCTTATTGTTACACAAAATAAAGTATCAAGCTTATGGTACTCATTTTTCTGAGGGGGGAATAAAAAAACCAAACCCAACCAACCCAAACCAACCTAAAAAAACTAGTGGAAAAACATGATGATTGCAATGCACAGGGAAGTGTGATGTCCTTTACCATGGCATAGGTAGAAATAAATGAGCACACTTTCTTTTAACCTTTATCTTGTGGTTTTGCAATAGCTTCAGCTTTTAACACTTTTTATGTGAGACTAACTTTAACGTATGTGAATCATGCATATGCCTGTTCTAGTACCAGGCACTTTATTGCACTCGTGTTCATTTATGTAAAGTATATCGAGGGAAAGGAGAAGCACAGTGATAGGACTTCATGGTATCTGCAGCTAAAATACATGTGTCATGCCTGATTTGGTCTAGGTCCATCCACAAGCCACGTCACAGTGTGGGTTTTGTATTGGCAGCATTCAACAGAACAAAACCCAAAACAAACAAAAAAACCCACAACCCCCAAACCCACCACTTTAGAAACTGCATATACCAGTTGTCCTTTTTTCCTTCTGTAGTTGCTTCCTCAGGCTGCTCCTGTGAGAAAGTAAGGCAGCCCAATTATTGAATCAAATCAAAAAGCCCACCTCTGCTAGTGGGGAGTGTATGGGGGGAAATAAAAGAGTGGAGAAGAGTTTGAAGGCATGAAGAGACAGTTTGTTTTTCTAGTTGTGGCAGTGGAGGGGAGAGCTGGGATTAAAAAATAACATTCTCTCTAAGCCAGGGGGTATAAATTTTACCATAATAATGAATGTTATACTGCTATCCTTCTGAGCATTGTGTTCACAGCGCATCCTGGCAAGCCACAACCCTGCCTTCTAGTTGAAAGGTGACTTTTCATCTCCATATTCTACTTGCTTACGAAGTGTTGTTGGCTGTTCCTCCTACAGACGTTATTTCTGGGGCAGTATCAGTCCGAGAAAAACGGAGAAACTGGAAGTGAAAGTTAAGGGAGCTCAGTGCTGTTAATTGACTGGTAGTGATGAATGGATTAGAGGAAGAAAAGAGAGGAAAGAAAATTTTACTACGGATGTGGAGAACAGTTGTGTAATTAGGGAATGCATTTATGTGGGTGGTCTCTTTGGTATTTCATAATTAGCAATATTATGGATTATGTCTCATAATGGAGTTTGAACAAATTAAAAGAGTTTCTGATAAAAGGTCTTAATTCTTTTAAGTATTAGTTTGACGTTTACCAAGGGGTGTTGCAGTTTTACCTTGTTTGCTAATCTCGGAACAATCTTATTCTGGAATTACTAGTAAAGTGCTTTTCCTTATTGAGACATAAATAATTGTTCGTTTCATTCAGGTGGCCTTTAGAGTTTTGTGTAATACAATGTGCAGTACACAGCGGAGCAAGACCCATGCCTGCTTTGAGTCCGTTAAATTACGTTGGGGTTCAGGTGACATGGCTGAATCACTGAAGCTGCTTCTGTTATGTGGGATGGAGTTAAGACTACGGATCATTTATGACAGCTCCAAAAACACCCCTCTCATCTTTTGAGTTTCATCTCTTTCAAAATATCTTGTTTTTAAAACATATTTCAAAGAAAAATAATTTATTTAGTAAAAAAAATAAATGGCTGTATGCATTTTCATTTCATTATGCATTTAAGACCAATACAAATTCCATTCTTCAGGTGAACACTATGTGACCATTGGTCATTCAGCTGTAGTAAAAGTACAGTGTGCATTTATCCCCTCCATATTGCAATTTTCCCCACCAAAATCAACTTCTGTTTTATTTATTTTTTTTTAACGAGCAGGCATCTCCATCTAATAAAACTATGTTATTGTGTACAACAAGAGTTAAAAATTAGAATTAATTTGAAAGATTGCATTATATGTTCTTAGGGCTATTTTCTTGGTTAACCCTGCCCAAACTGAAGGACTGTATTTTAGGCCTGATGATTTCCCTCATTTCTAAATGTTATCTACGTAAAATAAACCATTACATAAATTTTGCGCAGTTTTCAAGCAATAACCAAATGCTCATTGCTGAATCAACGCAAAATTTAGCTTAAATACTAGTTAACTAGTATTTAACTAGCTCTATTTCTGTGCCTGGGAGGTAACAGACGTTTTTGCAGCTAGTGTTCTGCATTGCAACTAATTTACATCTGTGTTCCACCCTCTAAATAGAGCTGATACATAAAAGCTGGGACATAAAATTGTTGCTTTGGTCATCTGACTACTGGGTTAAACTCAGTGCTTGGAAACTTTATTAAAATAAGTTACTTGAAGGAAATGTAAGCGATATAAATGAAACTTGGTGGTTTCTCATGGATTTCTCATCTTCGACACTTTCCCAGCTGCACATGTAAAATCTTTTTTTTTTTTTTTATAGGCAAAACTTGATTAACTCCAAATGGGACAATGAAAGTTACTTTTCAGGTTGGATACACTGAAATAGATGCCAGACAAATACCAGTGCCAGTTGCTTGTCTGCTTTTTCTTAGTGCACTGTAATTTGGAGAAGCAATTATACTCTCTCTTTTACTTCAGATTAAACCCCCTATCTCCAGGGCTGTTTTTTTCCCCATCACCCAACAATGCTTTTAGATGTTATCGCTGTGTTCTCCAAAAACTTTGCCCTAATTGCTTAGCTGTTTGTTTGTATTGCTAAGACAATTTATCTCTGGTCTCTGGGTCAAAATGAATGTATCAGACCATTACAGTACAGAAAGCTTAGTATGTGGGCACTGAAGCTTACAGTCATTGCACGCTATATTGAGTTCTGTTCCTCTCATTTCACATGGCTGTTTTGCTTCTAGCATGCTGTAATGGCATTTTTCATAAGTTACTGATACTTATCTCCCCTGGTTTACGTTAGTTAGACTGCCTACACCCAAGAACTAGCAAGAATAGATAATCTTGATGGCCTTTTTATATTTAGTCAGCTGTCTACAATATACGTGGTGGTCAATACTATTATAATATGTTTGAAAACAAAGCTCAGAGAGCTAGTAAAGCTGCTCTTACGCTGATTTCTCTTACTTCAGCAGGTGGTACCGAAGGATCCCCTCCATTGGGTTCTGTGACTTGTCCCCGTAGTAAAGCAAATACAATGTAGTTAGTATTTGTTTTCTTGGACGCAACTTTGCTAGAGGTTTCCCCATGCCCCTGTGCTTCTTCAGCTATTTTGATATTAAAAAAAAAAATAAAAAAAAAAAAAAAAAAAAAAAAAAAAAAAATTCTAAACTGAAATGTGTGGAACTTGCAGTATTCACCAGGCATTTCAGATAAACAAAATGTGCACTTCTTGTATTTAGTTCTTTTCTTACTCTTTCTAGGCTGTGGCTGCAGTAAATTTTATATACCTTCATCTCAGAGTTTCATTGTTTGTGGAAGTTTACATGCTTTCTCATCCTGACAAAGAAATGTGTTTTTATAATGTAGGAAAAGTTTCATTTTTGATTCATACGAATAATCTTTTATGTCTAAATTTGAGCGCAAGGCTTCTATAAATCTAATGGTATCCACCTGCTAAGCTCTGCTTAAATTTTAATTTAGAAAATGAGCCTGTTAGTGTTTAAGTTATAAAAGCACTGGGATAGCAAGTTCTTCTTGCCAAGGAACTGCTGTGGTACCTTGAGGGTTATGACTGCAAGCTCTTTGTTTAGCCTCTCTTGCAGGGAAACCCGAGGTCAGCTCTAAATAAAATAAGGTACAATTTATTAAGCCAGTTATCCCTGCTGTTTCAGTCAGTACAGCACTGCTGCTGTCAGTGAGGGAAAATTGCTTTGTGACGTGGACTTTGTTTCAGCCACAGGAATGGGCTGAGCCTGTGCTCTCTTCTCCTGTTTTGCCCCTTTCCCCCAGCAACACTGGAGGCACAGGAATAACGGCTCTTCCTGAGGGTGGGGGGGATCAGTTAGGTGCAGTGTTAGCTGGGTGGTGAGCGCAGGTTCTGTTGGTTGTGGTAGGGAGGTGGACAGGAGATGAGGAGCTCGTGCCTGAAAAGAGAGGAGAATAGATGCAGGGAAAACAGCAGCAGCCTGGATGAAGATTAAAGGGACCCTCACTCATACCCAGAGCTCCCTTGCACATCTTGCTGACCACATCAGAGCTTGCTCTGGCTCCTCTCACCTTCCTTCATCATCCACAACCACCTCAACATCTCGTTAAGCCCTCCCGTTTCTCCTCTTCTTTGTTGGGTGGGAGTAGTGTGTGTGCATATGTCTGAGGAAAGTCCTGAGCCACAAAATTTGATTTTTTTCTCATTCTGATTAGAAGTCTTGATTGAGCTCTGACTTGATCAAGCCATCTGAGGTGGTTTTATTTTGTTTGTTTGTTTGTTTGTTTGTTTTTTCTCCATCTGGTCAAGAATCTGAGTTTATGCATCCTCAGAGGGCCTTAAACTTTTCCCAGGAAGAATGTCTTGCACCTGGAAAACTGGGAGAAAAGTCTATTTTTCATGATCAACACATCTCTTCAGCAACATCACAGCAGGTCCTTGCACTGCAGATGTAATCGATAAGCTCGGATGCAGGGGCATCCCCATTCCCTTCAAACTTACTCATTTGCTACAATGAGCCGTCAGCCCTGCATGTTGTTGATTAAACATATGTTTAGAGGCATAATCATGCAGGTAGCTATTGGATTTCTGTGAAACAGAATCTGTGACTGTCTTGGAGATCTCTTTTTTCTGTGATATTATGTTCCACCTTTTTAGATTTCTTGTTTGTTTGCCCAGTTGTGAAAGCTCTTAACCAACCTGTGTGCTTGAACCCCTGCATGTTTACTTGGAGTCTAAATTTAATTTTATCACTCATGCATAGTATTAAAACCTGAAAATTAAGGCAGAATTATCCTCCTACTTACTTTACAGCAAGTCAGTGTGTGTGTGTGTGATGAGTAAACACACTGTGGGTGGCCTAGGGTAAAATAAAATTTAAGTGCTTGTTCGCAAGGGCAGCTTTCTTCACCTTCAGTAGATAAACACCTAGTCACGGTTTAGCAGATTTTACTAGTTGGCTTGTTTGACATGAGAAACAAATATCCCACAGATGAATGTAAAAGTGTGGGGTTTTTGTTTGGGTTTTTTTTTTTAATTATTTTGGTATTTTCATGGCTATATTGTAAAGTTTTTTGGAGTTCCTCTAGTGCTCAAAAGGAGCTTCTTATTTTTGATGCTTGGAGTAAAGACTTTGCCACAGCCTATGTCGCAGAGCTCTGTAAGGAAGTTGGAAATAACAAAGCTAAAATATATACCCTTACATTACCCATTCAATCTTTATCTCAGGTAAGTATTACACAATAAAATTATAACAGTTGAGAAAAATTTGTGATTCTATGAGAATTTTTTTTGTCCTCTTTTTGAACTGTATCATGTGAGCTCCAGTAATGAAGATTTCCAAGATCTCTGATTTCAGCAGAAGAATTATGATGGTTTAATGCATAAGCTAATGAAGAACTGGAGCTGTGACCAAGGTTATTTAATCTTATCTTTGCCTGTTCCTTGTTCAGTAAGTGCTTATCTCTTTCACAAATAGAAGAGGCATGAGCTCATTATAGAATTTGCAATTCAAGACATCACCATTCCTCTCACTACTTCTTGTCTGAGACAGCTTTTCTTCTAGCACTCTCCAAGCAAGGTTAATATAAGTATCAGAGTTTGACAACAGTTAGGCTTCTCCCTGGGTGAGGGGTTTTGGCTTATTGGTTTCAGCGTTCTTGTCTGGCAACAAAAATTATTGTAGAATTGTCTGACAATTCAGGTGGGTGACTTCAGCTTTATTTCAGAAATATCTTTTGCAGTAGTCACCACAGCTTCCTTATCTGCCTGTTTTAAAATGCCTCAGTTTATTGGGAGGGTAGGAAAGTGAAGGAAGCAATTTAAGTTCAAGGTCTTTTGGTTTACACTGTTCTCATTTGATTTCTTTTGTTTAAACACAGCTGGCCTGTCTTGGACTAGCAGCCAGCTGTGCTCTGGCAGGTGAAATCTGTAGTCGTGCTGCCAAAACCAGCAACAAAAGTCTCTGGAGTCAGGGAGAAATCTGAGGAACTCCTTGACGTGGGATACTAGATCGGCTCATTCTCAGAGTGCAACGGAGCAGCCTCTCCATGCAGGTTCTGGACCTGGATTATCAAATGGGTCGTAAACCACAGTGGTTACACATGGGTTTGTGCTGAGTGACTCTGAGCTGCAGCCCACGAGCTACCTGGTTGCAGTTGTTATGTGGGCAGGCTCTGACAGTCGTGTGTTTGCCTGTATCTGCTATAAAGTGTGACTTCGAAGAGGGACTCACTAGGCAAAAAGATTGGGACCACTGCACAGCAACCTGCGCAAAGACAGCTTTTGTAAAAATACAATCCACAAAGTCCAAATCACAAATAGGAAACATTTGGGTCGTGTAGTTTCTTCTTTGGTATGATTGGAGTATGGAGATTTTGTAATCCTAAGTGATACTGAGTATGAGATCTCTGAACGTATATTTTTCTATCAATGAGATACTCTGATAGTCAAGTTTAATCTTCCCTGTCTTAAAATCCATTGTTAGTTTTGAATAACAAACTAACAGACCTTATCTTCACTTCCTTCAAATGATTATGGACGTATAAACACAGTGCTTGATCATTACTTAGCCACGTAATACTTATCATGTTTATTGTAATGTTCTGTCAGCTTGCATTTTCTGCAGATTCCATCTTTTTCCTCTTGCACATGCCTTTTTGCATAATATCTGTGGAGCAAAGTAAAAGTGAATTTCTGTCTGTAACAGCAAAGGGCAGTAAAAATCATTCTGGTATTAATCCTAGCTATAGGAAACGTAGCGTTTTATTTTTTAACTTGAATCACCTGACTTTTCTTTTGTTCCTGGTGGCAATCAGCTACAGAAATGTTTGACATTATAAAGCATTGGCTGCAAAAATTATTAGTTTGAGACAAGAAAAGAAGAAAACGCTGGCATAAGGAAGTGTTATAAAAGTAGTTTTTGTATGTTTCTGTTTGTAGGTCAAAGTCAACAGAACTTTCAAACGCTGATATATGAAGAAGTTTTTGAGGGCTGGGAGTTAGAAGGCTAGATGACTGTGGGTTTACCCGGACTTGTACCTATATACAGTAAAATCTTTTATGATTATAAAGACAAGAAACGAGCATTACCTTAAGGAAGGTTCTTGTTTATGTCTGTCTGTTCTAAGTCAGTAGCACATATTTAAAACACTATCTCTCTGGCATGAAAAAGCTTTTATTGTTTAACTGCTCCAGAGAATGATGTTTTCCAAAAGCACAATTGTCAAAAGTATGCATGTAATGCACTGTAAGTATTTTTAGGGGGAGTAGTAAATGATGCTGGCGATGTGTTTTCTTCAGGGGGAAAAAAAATGCTTTAACGCACTGGCAAAAAGTCAAGTGAATGACGGTAGAAGGGGGGTAGAACTTTAGTGTTGATTTGCCAACAAACATGAGATGTGAACTAAAGGAACGTATGGCCACCTGACTGCGAATTTGAGACTGGTTTTGTTTGTGCTTTTTCTCCTTTTCCTACACCAAGAAGTGCACCTTAGACATCCTGTATCTTTGCTTAGTTCTTTAAGTTCCTTAAATACTAATTTAAAAAAGTTCGTTACTGATGTTCTCAGCTACACTATGTACTTACCTTAGCTGAGCTAAAGGAAGAATGTCAGTTCTGAGTCTGTCACGGTGGTTAACACTTCTTCTCTACTTCTGTCCAAACTTCCTATGCTCATTTAGACAAGGCCTATCATATGATCAGGTCAAATACTTTAAAAAGTACAACAGTTGCTGCAGCACTTGTAAAGGAGTAGCGTACTTTCTGATCTTCATTTCGTATACTACTGAGCTTGATTATTCCATCGTTGGGAAGTTCAGTCTCTGCTTCCTTTTGCCCGTTTGTGACACTACAGAGTTTGTACCTCAGAATTGCAATAGATTGCTGCAAGCTCCCAGATTCCTACAACATACCCTGAGGTTTTCAGGTTGAAAAAATGACACTGTAAATCATCAGGTAATACTCCAGAGAAAATGGAAACAAGCAGTTTTTTACCAATCGTACACAAATGACCATTTATCTGTGTGAAGACAAATTCTTTCCATTGCAGAGGAAGATTGATAATGCAAACTGCTCTATGCTTTGGAACAGAAGCTTACTTCTCCTCTGGAATTTTTGATTAACAATGATAACTGTTGAAATAAAACACAAGCCAGTGTAGCTTCCAAATACTTTTTAATATTGCTCTCTTTAGACCTGAATTAAGAAGTATGATCAACAGGACTAAAATGGGAATAGAGAAGGGAAGTAAAATGGCCTGTTAAAAATCAGCTGTTTAGTAACTGGTAACAGAGGAGGTTTAGGAGAAAG
Organism: Athene cunicularia; assembly: GCF_003259725.1. Lineage (NCBI taxonomy): Eukaryota > Metazoa > Chordata > Aves > Strigiformes > Strigidae > Athene > Athene cunicularia. Next base: position 24,842,961 of record NW_020799092.1, read on the forward strand.
TTCTATTGATGCTCAAAACCCAGAAGGATTAGGGAGTGCAATTACAGGTGAATTATAGTAGGACACTTTGGACAAAGAGTAATAAAAATCCAGAGGTGTGGGGTTTTTTTTGAGGTTTTTTTAGTGTTTTCTTGAGCTCACACAAGTTTCTTAAACTCAAATGAGAAGATTGAAATCAGAAGCAGTTTCTCTTTCCTTTTTATCCTTCAGAAGAAAAAAATATATATGAAGCTTTCTCTAGGTCTGGGTTTGTAGAAGGTGTGGCTCAAAGATAGTTCCTCCAGGTAAAAAGAGCTGTTGTATTGGGGAATCTCCAAAAACCCTTGAGTAACTTAGGGCAGCAAATTTTGGGGAACATTGATGTAGCTTTAAAAAAAAAAAAAAAAAAAAAAAATCAATATTTAAACCAAGAAGTTACCATCCAGTCTTTCTCATAGTTATGATCCTTTTGCTTCTCACCAAGTGCTTGATTTTCTTTCACTAGCTCCTTTCCAGGTGGTCTTACTGATATGTTACAGAAGTCCTGACTGTTTCTTACTTTCATGGTTTATGGTTTCACAATCAATTTGAAGTGATCTGAAACTGTGCTGCCTCCAAAAAGGATTGTCCGGTTCTTCCCTCTGTGCTTCTGCTTCTCTGCTTCTACTTTTTTTTTTTTCCCCCCTTTTCTCAGCACTTAGATATTACACAGGTCTCTTATCTGGTTAAATACCTCCAAAAGACCCAGTAGAAGAGGCTGAGAGTATAAAAGAATTCCTCCTTTAGCTTGGGACAATTTGTTACTTTGAGAATACAGTGAAAACAGAATTCTTTCCGTGGAGGCTTTTAAGGCTTATGGAGCTACTCTTAACTTCAACTTTAAAAACTTTTGGCCCTCTTCTTTCACTTTACATATGGGCACTCTAACGGTATGGTCAGCCTTCTATTTGCCTATGTCTGCAGTCAAAGCAGGTCACAACATACTGATTAATGGATGCTACTGAGATGACCCACAAAAGTACGTGAAATTCAGGCTGAAATATTTTTCCTATTCCTTATTTTTCAAGTTCAAGGATAGCAATGTGAAAATAAGCAGTTGCATTTGAAGCCTGCATCCCAGTCTTGGTGTATTTTCACTTAAACATCAGCAGATGTTTAAGTACAGTGCATGCTTTAAGGGAAATAACTTTATGTCCACTGAGGGAGTGGGACAAAGAAGGAACAAAATAATACGTTCAGCTACAGCATCCTCTGTCAGATTTATCTACGTTCAGGGAAGGGCAAGACCGTTTTACAAATTCACCAATTAGGGTATTTTAAAGGGGAAATTCCAGAATTAAAAATAAATTCCATTTCGGAGAGTTAAATCGGACATTTGGCCAAGATGGAAACACTGCTCAAAAAGGAGAGTGAACAAATGGAGATGTGCCAGGACTGACTGGACAAGGCACCCAGGCTGAGGAATAGTGTGTGTGCAGGAGGAGGGCCGGGGCTGGGAAGGAGACCCATTCAACAGTGCACTGAGTGACAAGGAGCAATCTTTATATTTATTCAACTTAAATAATCCTTCCTTCCCCACACCCCTCCTTTTAAGCTGCAGTGGGGGAGAAGCTGTTTTTCTGAGGCAATTTCAAGGTGCTTTAGTCCTGCCTCAGAAAGTACTAACTTTCCTCTTGAATTCCTGTTTGTTTTCTACACATCTTTGAGATGGAGTTTTGCTCTGCCACAGGTTTTTTTAATCTTTAAAAGGCCTGGGCAGTTCCACACTTCTTCACAGTCCACTTGGACTTGCCATTTGGCCCTGTTAATACTTTCTTTTTGCCAGCTGCTTCCCAGTCGATAGAGGCTGCAGTATAACAAGCATTTTTATTTTTTTTTTTAAAGAATTAAAATTTGAAAGAAGGATCCGTTACTCTTGCAGTAAATAGGTGTTTTTAAAGGTCAGGTTGAATTAAAAACTTATTTTCTTCCTGTAGTTCCCTACTATACTTCAGCAATACTAAATTCTCCCAGTTCCACTTATGGTGCTTCCCGGGGATGAGAAGGACCACTTGGATTTTTAATGAAATCATGTTGCATTGGCCATGACCAATGCAACAGAGGGAAATTCTCCGTTTCCTCTGGCAACAGAGGAAAATAATTCCTGTTTATTGATAGGTATGGTGCACTTCCCATGCCTGCAGATAGTTGTTGGCATGAAGGCATGTCACTGAGTAGTATCAGGCTTTATTTTTATTTCTAATAATAATCTGCTTACATATATGTGCATAGATTCATTTTTTAATTTTGAAAAAATATAACGCTAGCATTGCAGAGTTGTCTCCTGCATTACGACTGTAGTAGAACTTTCTGGGTTTGTTCCAAATCTGACACAGTGTATGGGTACCTATAATTCTTCTGCAGAGCTTCTATAAAAGTTCTTCAGCTAAATTATGGATGCATGCTGAAAAATGACAGGGGAATAGTGTCACGTTACGTTCAAAGAGCCTGTAGATTGGGTATGAGTGTTCTGAAAGAAGAATTCTGAGTATCAACCCTTCTAGCTTGGCTTTTGGAAGTAAAAATTAGTGATTCCTGGTTTCAGTAGCTTTTTACAAATGTTGCGGGATTTGTAGCTAATTCTTGTATATTATTCTTAAGGGAAAAGACAGTAAGATCATCTTTTGCCTAGTTATATTCAGTGATGCAGCAGCCAATTCTTTCTTCATCCAAAGTAGGTATATCTGAAAAAATGGAGTGGGAAATTGCATGTAAATTTTTTTGGTGGTGTTAAACAAGTAGACTTTAAATGTACTTGCCCGGTAAATGCAGTTGACTTGGATATGGTGATAAAATTATATATTTAATCAATATTTTGCTACTGCTGTCTCTACAGGGTTACACTTTGTTCTTTCTTCTACTGTTCATTTTTATCTTGAAATATAAGATGGCTTGGAGCTGAATAACCACAACCACAACTCAGAAGGTGTAGTCACTGCATCCCCACTATATTCAAGTTCAACAAAACATCTGAAAAAGCTGCTTTTGTGTTACTGGGAGATGGCAGGGAGAACAGGCTATTCCTTCTCAAGGAGAAGCACATCTTCTCCTCAAGGTTACGGAACATTTTGACAAGCACGTTGTGGCCCCAGTTAGAATAACTGTGCTAGGAGTGGCTATGAGAGCCTGGAGTTCATGAACTTAAACGCTTCCAGCTCAGTCAGTGTAAGAACCCTGGAATGTGGTGATATCATGGGTAGTTTTGCCAAGTGAATTACAGAAGTAAATTTTTTTGTTGTTTGAATATTGCTGTTAGAAATCCTTTCATGACATCGCCGTTGGATGTATTCAGCAGAGAGAGCTCTCAAGATTTCATCTGTAGAAGGGGCAAATTCTGCCTCCCTGCTGCTCTTTCCTAAGGTCTAAGCTGGTGTGCTTGACTATTGTTTACTGCCAGTGATTTTCAGTCTGAATTTTTTGGAAAGATCTGGAAATGGAGGAGAAACAAATCTGACAACAGCCAGTAGTATCGTAATTGAAGTATAATCTTCAAACCCACCTTATTTTTTAAAATACCACCTCTTAATGATCCCTAAAGACATAGCTCTTACCTATGGACTGTTTTGGAGCTAGGCAATCTATGTTTTTTGCTGGATTCCTTAGAGCTTATCTACTTGCTTTTGGCAAGTGACTGTTGTATGTCACAGTCACTAATCTTGTTAAACTTTGACAAAGAATATTAGACTCTCATTTTTAATGTAGCAGTATTTTTTTTCCCCCTGCTATATCTTTCTACCGCATTCCCCAAATATCTTCAAAACTCTACAGATTGTTATTTTTAATATATTTTCAGTCACACTGATGCTTCATTTCCCTTTTACAGAAAGCTAGCCAACAACTGTGATTTGGATCACATAGTGGGGTAACTTGAAACCAGAAGCCTGTGTACTGCCAGCAGTGCTTTGGTAGGATCCCAAAGGTCAGTGTCTAGCTACCTGCCCAAGTATCCTCATCTTCCTGAGCTGAGTTTGCATGCCCTAAGGAGGTTTATTCTGCCTGCATCACTGCTTCCACCCCAAAGCGAGCTCAAAGGATGAGCAGTTAGCATGGAACAGACAAAACTAGGATAAAGGATCAGTCGTCTGATACACTGGGGTTAAGCTCCTGGAACCCTTACTCATCTTGTCTCTCTATACATCTCGGTCATGTTCCGATGACTCATACTACAATACATAAACCATCTGAGGATACTCTTGAAGTTCTTTGTTCTTTTTGCTTTAACCACCACTTTTTCTGTAAGATGTAGTAGCAGAATACAACCTTTCCCGGTGCATGCAATGTGTGTTTCGTTTTGAATAAGTGTTTTTCAGCTAAGGACTGAGCTTATTTTTTCAAGAACCTAACTTTTCAGGGCACTTTTGCATGTAGAGAAAACAGCCTGAAGTGCTCATCCCTAACCATGCCAGGTGCTGTGATATTTCTGAAAATCTGAGTTTTGGTTATAACCAGTGTGAGTTATGAAAAGCTGTGTTGAATCCAGTTGCTGTATAAGCAGGTAACCTAACAATTAGCAACTTATGATTAGAACTCTGTGGATGAAATTAAGGAAATGCAATACTGACCTCAACTTTTCCCTCTGCACACATACTAGACTCAGCCCCAAAACTTCCCACTGCCCAGAAGTAGATACACCCACTGTACTTCACAGAATAAGCCACAGACACCGAAATGTTTCTCATGGGGCCGGATTCATACCGAGCTGCTCAGGTGTGTCTAACACAAATGGGAGAAAGAAGCTCTGTAGACCACAGAAATAAAAGTTCCTGCAAGATTTCCAGCCTAGCCCAGACAAAATGTCTTCCACCGTATAAGACTGATTACAGCTCGCAAGGCTGTTTTAAATGTAATGACTGTTGTTACGTGGTTAGAATCTTTCAAAGTAGGAGAAATCCCCTACTTTTAAGCACAAATATGACATCCTGATAGAACCTGTGTATTTCATCGTTATCCATCGCAAGAAATAGCAAAGCGCTTCTGGGAAAAAAAGCTCCCACTTGCAAACAAAACACTCTAGTACTAAATTGGATGTTAAGAAAGTTTTCTTTTTCATTTGCCACAGATGTTGTTAAATTTTAGCCAACTTGGAATTTTATGGACAGCAAAAAGCTTTTTTTTTTTTTCTTTTTCGTTTTCTAACGTGGTACTAGTTAAATCAACCCTGGCAAAGATAAAGCAAAACATTGACGCACAAGCTTGGAATGAACATACTCAGTCCCTTCTCGTGCAAAACCCAGCAGAAACCCCAAAAGAGTTATTTTTAGCTTTTGTTTTCTCCCAGGATAGATAAATGGAATCAGCTGTGACAGAGGCATGATTCACCAGCATGAAAAAGGGCCTGATAAAATCCAGAACAAACAAACAAAAGCAGAAAAGGGTTTCAGGGAAAAGGGAAAAATAGGTTTATTTTTAGTTTGGGTCCATAGGTTTTGCAGAGTTAGGATTCCTCTTTCCCCCACCTCTGCCCTGAAAGTTGAACAACTTTTAGACTAAGCAATAGGCAGGAGCAAGCTCTGTTTATGCTAGTAGAAGTCTGAAATGTACCAGAACCCTTTTATTTTTTTTTTTTCTCTTAGACCTTTCAAATATAAATTAAGGCACAGCAGGTTTTCAAAGGTATCTGTCAATGATTTCACATTTTCTAATATGATTACAGAAAATTGCTTCCTTCTTTGCATCAGCAATCAAAATGTTACAGATTGTGTATCTTGCAAGTAACAGAAACTTGTGTTTCTTATAACGCAAAAAGGACATTGGGCTGGTGACCAGTAGTTACATAATTTTTTTTTTAATTTTTTTTTTCCCCTGTATCTTAAAATCTATCAGAGCCGCCTATCTTTGAGTTTAGTACAGATGGTTGGTATTAAAACCAGAGATATTGCATGAGTCTCGAACCAGAAGCTATTAGAAAACAATGGGGAGTGTTAACTTCTCTTTAAAGTACAAATCCATCCAGCTCCTATGTTTCACCAGACATTAACCACCATCACTACTGGTTTCTGTTTACTGTAGTTCTGTGTGCAAGCTCAAATTGTTGATTTGCTTTGTTTTTTTTTTTTTTTTTTTTTTTTTTCTTTCCTGCGGATAGGATTTTTCTTGTGTTGAGTAGGATGAATTTCAGTTGAACTCAAATACATGAGGGTGTTTGCATGCAACCTTGCAGAATATATTGGTGTCTGAAGATCTGTAAAGCTTTCATGGTAAAACTCAGTTTAACTTAATTCTGAATCTGTTGCCTTTGTATGAAAGTACGGTCTTTCCAGGCGAGTTTCTGATGTCAGATTTCAGAGAAATTGTCTGTTTTGCTGTTTTGTGTGACTGTGAGACAACTGCTTTTTCCTTTTTCCTCTCTATTTTCCCCTGTTCTCTATTTTTCTTACCTGAAAGTATCAATATGGAATTGGTTCTAGTGCATGGTTTGATAAAGCCTAGTCCTCTGTGGGCAGGAGTCTCACAGGAAAGCCACTTTTGAGTGCTCCTCTGAGGGAGAGGCTACAATGCTTTACAGCTGGGGGAACAGGAGAGATTTCTGCACACAATGCAGACATGAGCACGGAGCTTGTGTGCAGAGAAGGCATTTTGACTCTGTAGTCTCACAATGGTAACAAAAATTCTAGGCATGACTTCCTTGCGTTTTTTTTCCCAGAAAGAGTAGAGTGAACTTCCCAGCAAAAATAGCCAGTAACCAGAAAAAAAAAAAAAAAAAAAAAAAAAAAAAAAAAAAAAAAAAAGAGCCAAACAATAAGTGAAGTAAATCATGCTCTGTATTTAGCACTCACAGAAACTATGGGCATTTGGAGGCTTTAGAATAAGGAGTGTTCCTATCAAAGGAGAATCTTCCTCCCTGAAGACTATATTGTTAGAATTTGAAGATGTTTTCCTGCCAGACTTTATGTAGCGATTGCGGGCCTTGTTATGTACTGTAAAACTGTCATTAGGCAAAGGTTGAAGGAGAGTTTACCTGTATGGGTGTTTCGGGAGTCTGTGGGTGGCGAGTGCAGCATCTGCAGGTTGATGTTGCTCGACCCTTGCAGTAAATGAACAACTTGTTTTCCCTCGAGTAGGTGACACTCAGGTTAACTGTAACTTTATAAACAAGGGAAGGAACAAAATGTGGAGTTTCTTGGAATACTGCAGGAGGATTGCGTGTAGAATCTCTATTTCTGGTTTCTTGCTAGTGCTAAATGAGCACAGGGAAGGGTTTTTTTTTATGCATTCATTTTTACCTCTTAATTATTTGGTTGTGAGGGTTTTCTCTTTCAAGTTCATGTGAATTTTGGAAACAAAACCCCAGCTCAGAAACTTGAGAATTTTCACAGTGAAGCTCTGTGTTCAGTGAGCGTGTAAAGTGAGGGAAAGAGAAGTAACCAGGATGATGTGTCTGCCTTAGCCAGGGTGCAAGCACGGTGTTCCTTAGGTCATCACACTGGGTGTCCTAAATATGAATAATCTACTGATCTCTTATCCTCTCTTGGTACTGGTAGGGTTTCCATACCATGGAGTAGGAAAAGATGGAATAAGTCTTTTTTTTAGAGACAGTGATGAAAGAAGATCAGAGCTCAGTGAATTCAGTAAATTGACTGTCCTGATATCAAATATGTAAGTTATTCTTATGTGTGGGTCTTGATTTCTGTGTTGTCTTTCCCTTATCCATGGCTTCATGTCTTAAACGTGATTTGATGGGGTTTTCTTTGGGTAGTTGAAGCTGTGGAGTGTTAACGACTGATACTTAACAGAGATCTCAGCTCATGCTTACTGCTGAGGCTGGAGGATATTGTCTTCTCGGGAGCACACTTCCAAGGAAAATTTTATATTGAGGCTGTTTCTTCCCTCCATAAAAGATCCCTCGGAATTGTTCTGCTTTCTCAAGCATGAAATGGTAGTCTGGTCCATAAAGGCTTTGAAAAACAGGTCCTGTGTATCACCAATGGGATCATGTGAATAGATTATTCAGAGGATTGGTTTTTATTTACATAGCATTTTTAGTAAGCATGCAGTAGCATATTTAAATACTCTACTAAAAATAGACTGTGAAAGGTGTTCTGTGATACTCAGATACCACTCCATGTGCATCCAGCCTATGTAATAATCTTAATATCAGCTTTGTTAGGTAAAGAAAATCTGTATTTAAGACTTGTAACAAATCCTGTTCTAGCCTTTGGTGAAGATCAAGAAAACTATAGTGTATTGTATGCTCCACAAGAAGGCTCCGTCAGAAGAGTTTGAGGTTATCCGACACATGTCTGACTAAATCTCTGGTCTCTGTCAGCTATTGTTTCCTCTTACGTTGATACTTACTCTTTCCTGACATAGTGTGACAGTGTCTCTCCTTACGTGAAATTCTGACACTTTCAGTTTTGGTTTCATGATTTGAATTCTAGAAACTTTTCCTCCTCCCTCTCATTCTTCTCCCCTCTGAAAACAAAATTGTTTTTCAGAATGTCGTGCTTATTGGGCAAACCATTATACTGCATCATAAAAACGTGCTTTTAGCGAAGTCATACAGTTTGTGCAACTTAAAAGGGATTTTTTTATATCTACATTCCCCTATTTTTTTTCTCCCCGTTGCTTGTAACTTGATTGTTACACTTTATTTAAAACTTGTCCCTGAGATGTCTTTTTACCAGTAGATGGTTGTACCCCCTGGCCAAGAGCCTGTTTTAAAAAAAGTACGTTTCATTTATAGGTATGAATATGCTGACTTAAAGTCAAAGCAGTAAAAAAAGCACACTGAAATCTGTCTTTACAATCCAGTCCACTTGGCTTCTATGCTGTCCGTGAAATCCTTTTCAATAAGATGAGCACGTAAAAGTTCTACTCTCACTGCTATTGTAATTTAAAAACATTAAAAAAAAAGTCCTACTACAGATTGTCACAGTTCTAGCAAGATAACAAATACCATATGAGTTTCCATTCTGCTCAGCAGAACAAAATGGATCAAGTTTAAGGCGTAACTTTAAGGCATAAAGTAGATCATAAGTTGCTGTATAATGGTCCTAGTAATTAAACACCGAGATGATTCTTTTTTAAAACCCTAAATGACAATCATTCGAAAGGCCCATGATATGAAGGCAGTAATACTCAAAGGGTTTTATTTCTCCGGTGATCGTACGAACTAAAACCCCCTTATTGGTAAAAGTCACATCTGCTGCCACAAATCAGAGAAACCTTTCTGAAATAAGACAAAATAAACACAGGAAATTGCTGTTTTTTCAAGACAGCTTTAAAAAGAAGCTGCATTATGTCACTTCAGAAACCGTGAGTAAAATTAGCAGACTGAATATGGTTGTTTTGGTGACTTTTCGCTTCCTGAAGAAATAAGAACAGTTATACGACTCAATAAACCAAACTCACTTTGTGGGATACAGTTCTGTACAAATCGATAAAAAGCTTCTAGCAGAAAAAAAATAAAATATGGGTGGAGGAAGGGAAGATTTCCATCCTAGAATTTACTTTTTTTGTGTGTTCTTGATCACTGTAGTGAAGTGACAGTGAAAGAATTATGCAAGAAAGCAAACAAGACCCCAGTTTTTCTTTTTTTTTGTTTTTTGGTTTTTTTGTCATGTTTCTGCAGGCCATTTTAGATCAAATGTGTATGCCTTTGGAGTGAATGATATAGTGAGCCTTCTGTACCTAATAGGCTCACCTGCACACACACACATAAAATCTATAAACTAATCCATGAATAGATCACTCACACGCTCTATACGGAACACTGCGTTTCATTTTTTTAGGGAATGTCTTCACTGGAAAGTTAACTTGTTTTTTCACATTACGTTTATTCTTAATGTGCCCTGCTCCATATAGGGAATAGGTAACAATTCTTTTCACCCTTCCAAAAGTCAATTTGTCTTTCTGCTTGCTTCTCCATTATGCTATTGTGGATATAGATATTGCATTTAAAATTCAACAAACAATAAAAGCAATGTAGGACATGGTGCTGAGTATTATTTTTTTATAGACCTGTTGCAGCTAGCAAATACTGCTGTAAAATGGACTTGGAGCAGTAAAAAGTTCCCATGGCCAAACATAAGCCAGTTTTACTGCCTTGATTCCTAAAGGGAAGTAGGGGAAAAGTCATGCTAATTTTCAATTGGAGAAATATTTCCTCTTCTGGTTAGAACACGAAAAAGGCTGCTCAGTTCCTGGGTTCTGTTCCTGACTTTGACACCAGTTTTTTTGCTTAACCTGAGCTTTCTGTTTACTCAAGGGTAAGGGCAGCACTGAAAGGAGTCTGTAATGGAAATAACACCACCTCTTCTGGTAACATGTTTTGAGATCTATTGGCAGAAAAAAATCAGAAAAAGTTATGCAAAAAACCCTAGTTGTTATTGTAGTTCACCTTCACCAGGTAGAACAATAATATCATAACCAACGACAAAGAGTGTTCAGTATGACACTGCCACAATCTTACAAGTGCCGTTCTCATGAAACTCCAAGGAAGGAACTAATTTTGCGTGGTGTCTTGTTTTTGTTTTTTTTTTCTCGCCGATAGATCACAAACCATTTTACAGAAGAGACAGTCGGTGTTCTTTCTATTTTGCAGGTGGAATCTGGTGCACAAAGAGGGGACGTGTCCTGTATAATTCCTGTATAATTCACCCAGTCGGAAGGACTGGGAAGGGAATGCCATCCTTCTGGCCTTCCCAGCTCACTGAGGCTGTGATCCAGGGCCATGTGCACACACTATGTACCCTTTCTCTTGCGTTTATTCTTTCTCTTTTTCCCCCTTTTCTCTCTGCTCTGAGGAGACAGCCATTCACCATTTAAAAAAAAAAAAAAATATATAAGGGAGTTTCCTTCCTGTCTAATTTTCAGAAGTGGGCCTGGTTTGGTGTGGGTTTTTTTTGGTGGGTTGTTTTTTTTGTTTTTTTGTTGTGTTTTTTTTTTTCTTTGTAAATTGATCTAAAACTGCTGGCAATAAAAGTAACTAGACTGGTACAGTATCATCTACAGATTATCTTTGTCCCTGTTTGTCCTACGTTATCCAAGTGATATTCTTACAGGATAGGGTCATACCAACTCATGAAGAGCAATTATTCTTTTTTCACATGGCACTTCAGACTCCTTAAGTAGTCCTGTGGGAAATTCAAAATTCATTTATAAAAACAACAGACCAGATTCCATGGAGATGCTGCTGTGAAGCAGAATGCTTCATTTTCCTGTCCATAGCAGTTACTTTTTTTTCCTCCCTTTTTTTTTCTCTGATGAAACCTGCCAATGCTGCTATAAATGTATGCAGCATCAAACCATACTTCCAGATTGTTCACAGAGAATACTGCTGTAGCATTATGATGTCATGGTAGTGGTCCTCTGCTAAAAATCTAGCCCTGGTGTGCACAGTTGAGCTGCACTGTAGCCCTTCCAGCTTTTCCCCTTGCTTACCTTGTCTCTCCATGTTGGCAACAGGGAGAACTGCAGATGTAAAGCCAGCGAGAATCTGGCACATGTGGGAAGGGGCTGTGCTGGGCAGCAGGGTAGGGCAGGGAAGAGAAGATGGTACCAGACTAAGTTCCTTTTTTCCCTTACAGCAACTTCTAAACTTTAAAGCCATACGGGACCTGTTTAGGTTCCTCAGCATTAGAAAGCATGTTGCCAAGTGGGATTAACTAGAAAAAAATCAACTTTTTAAAAAGTTGTTTTGCCCCATCTTCAACGTTTTGAAAATCCTACCGGCTCCTTTTCCAAAAGTGCAAGAAGGTCTGTGGTACTCTGTGATATTGCAGCGCGGAAACTGTGAAAAATTTAATCTCCCTCAGCATAAGCTTCTCGGGAAATTTGCAATCAGAATTCAGGATAAATAGCCTTATCCACTCAAACCATCAATGTTGATGAATACGTAATGCTCCCAGCTTTCCAACACACAATGCTGTGTGCATATGGTGGAAGAACGGGCACCAATAGCATCAGGAATATGTCCTGGATCTACAGTCACGCAACAGGAGAGAAATCTGTACAGCCTGTAGATTTTTCTTTGAGACGGAGCTCGGGTAAATACGCATCCTGGTTGCAGCACGACACCACGGTGTCATGTTTAAGCTGTGACCCAGGTAGCTTGTTGCAAGCAGTTGTGTTGTGCGTGTGCATTATATTGATTTTATGGAAGGGAGCCACGAGGAATCTTATTTATAATACATGAGATGCACTCAGCCTGAATGCAGGCCAGAGCGTTTCATCCGTAATTATTGCAGGGGAGTTGCTTGCTGTTGTGTATTCAGTGATCCAAAAATCTGTCCCAGATTCTCAACTGGTGTAAATTAATACATCTCTATTAAGTTTGGGAGTGCTGCATTAATTTACACCAGCTGGTGGAGCGTGTGAATGAGTGACAGTTTACAGCCACAGCACTCTGTTAGCGGTAGCAGTGGTTGCTGCTGCTTTGTACCTCAGCCTTTGCAGTCAAGTTGCTTCTGCCTTTTTTTTTTTTTTTTTCCCCTCCTCGCTTTGCCCCAGGGAGCAATATTTCAGACATGCATGCCCTAAATACAATTAATATGAGGTTCATAAATATAGGGGGGAAAAAAAATGCTTAACACTCTTTACGTTAAAAAAACTAATTGAATTTGATCAGAAAATAGCTGAGTGTCTTTTTGTTACTAGAGATAGTCTGGTTTAAAACTTGGAAAAGAAATTAACCTTCTTATATGTTTTCCATTTCCTTCTAGGTTTGAGAGTATAATTGTTAGTACAACTATAATGTCTTATCTATTTGTAAGTTTTCAGAATAATGTCTGACTTGAGTACAAATAACTTCGGAAAACACGATTTTACAGTTTTACAGAAATGGAAAATATTCTGGGACTATATTATATATGTCTGCTAGAATAATTTTTGCAAGGCTGTATAATTTTTTTGTAAGGGTGAACAGTGAGACAGGGAGACTAAGATCATAATGTTTATATAGTAAGTCATCTAAAGGAAAAAAAAAAAAAAAAAAGGAACACAAAAGCAGCAGACATTTAAGCAAAGACCACCATGCTGAACAACAAATATCCACGCTGGCTGTTCTTTGAAGTCAGACACTTAATGCCTTTTATGTCAACAGAAATCAAAGGGAAAACTGAAGAACTGAACTAGAAAGGTTAAGCTGCACATTGGTCATGGCACAGTCCGGTATATATTGCAAATGTACAGAAAGTGTAGAAAAGTTTTCAAGCTTTTTTTTTTTTTTTTTTAATGAAGCACTTTTACTGAGTGACTGCGTGAGCAGAGATTTTTAGCAAGAGCAGGCTACAACTTAATGCTTCCTTTTTCATTTCCGATTTGATGTCAGAAACTGATCCCTAGTGCTAAAGGGTCAGGAACTATTCACAGGCCAATGTATAACTCTGTGTGAGTAAGAGACGCACCTCTTTTCTTAAATCTGTTAAGTGAAAAGCAGTGGAAGACCCGGAGGAAGCTCTGCGGTCTCCTGAAACGAAGACGCTGTCATTCTCCTATACTTTAGAGTCATCAGTACTGTTTGCATTCAAAATACGTGCTGATGCAGCTGTTACTCACCCATATTCTTTGCTTGACAAGAGCAACACAGCACGTTAGTGATGTTACCAGATGACATGTAACAAATGAACTCCAAATAGGAAAAGAAAACCAGAAAATTTGCCATCTTGCAGCCTGTCTGTCATTCCTAGACAGAATTTTGAAAGCATATATATTTTGGGTGGGGGGAAGTACCGTAGTTAGTTTTGCCTGTAAATTAAACCATGTTAATGAAATTCTAAAACAAGTTAAAAAATGCAGAATTTTCACGATTTACAATGTATATAAGAAGACATAGCATTTCGCATTCTTAATGTTGTTTTTTTTTTTTTAAAACAATCGCTGTCTGTCTGCTCAGAGAAATTATGTTTTCATATATTTAATTCCCGCATAAAACAGAGCTGGAAGTAAAAATTGGTTCCTTTCAGAAATGTATTTATATGGTTGATTTGACTGCCCGTTTTGTTGGCAGTTAAATTTTGTGCTTTAAGCGTTTGGTTGTTAAAAAAGAAACACAGCACGCAGCTAGTATAAGGTGCGTAGTTAAAGTTTGCTTTAGTTTTTTCCCAAGCTATCATAAATAATTATTAATGAAGAGAACTAGAGCGTACTCGATAACTGAATAAGGTTTTGTAAATGCGCGTGCTTCTTGACGCACGCATGCGTGAGGGCAAACATTTAGAATTTGATAGTGTTTAAAAAACTTAACCAAGCTGTCTGTTGCCTTTGAAAAGAATCTAAACAATATTATTTGTGCCAGAATTAAGGTATCAGTTTCAATATTTGTGTTGAATCGGATCCATTTGCTAAATGTCAGCTCAGCAGTTATTGACAAGAGAATCATCACAGGACCCACTTTCCTGGACACAAAGCGTCAGCCTGAAAGTATTAAATAACATCTGGCGGTGACCTGCACTTTGTAAACCATATTTTTGAAATCAGCTTAACATATTTTGTCTAAACAAACCAAGAAATTAAGATGCAGAGGAAAGAAAAGCATTCCAGCCGTAGATAAAAATAATTGCTGAAGTACTATCAGGAGACACTGAGTAATTGCAGGAGTGTGATTGAGTGGAGGCAGCCAGTATTTTGTATTTTAACTGTAAAACAGGACATCAGAAAAGAAAACAGAAGGTCTTTAATATGGTAGTATCATTAAAAAAGGTTCGGTTAAGCAAGTATATTGTACACAGAGAAGTGCTATGTTTGTTAGAATGTGTATGGAAGGAACTGAGTATAATTAGACTTATAATAGGAGTTTTTGGCTCTGGTTCCGCTCTGTTTCAAAGCCTCAACTGTTCTTGAATCCTTAATAAGTTAAGGAATGAGTACAGCAGAGGAGAGAGCAGGCAGAATCTGTTGTAGCAGCTTGCCCACACCAGTTTGCCAAAATCTAAATAGCCCTTTAAAAAAAAAAAAAAAGGCTTATTTTTTGCTGGTGACATCATTCCTGCCACTGTCGAAGTGTGACAAGTCTTGGCTTGCTTAGAGAAGAAGAAAAACCCTTTCTAAAATTGACACTGCAGAGATTTAAAGCACATCCAAGGGCTAATATAAATGTAAGATATTTATACCCTCTTTCCATGCTATGAGTTTTTATTCAAGAATATTTTTTTTTTCCTCAAGCATTTTTGACTTTCTAAATCTTTGAACAACGCATTTTAAACATCGAGTTTGTCCTTTGTGATTTTGTTATGGCTGCCTTAGCTTAGACATTGGACTGTTTTGATTCCAGTGGCCACAACCTGCCTTTTTTTTTTTTTTTTTTCCCATTGTGGTTTAATTTTGACATAACTGAAAATGTCTATGTAAAGACAGGAAAGCCACAGGTGTTTCTGGAGGTGATCTTAATGCACGCTTCCCATAGTATTGTACTAATCTTATCTCTTTGGGGTTTTTTTTGTTGTTGTTTTGGTTTTTTTTTTTCCTTCCGAGTTCTTACTTCTTCTGATCTGAAGTTTTATGAAGATGCTTTACGAGTGTATTTTTGAACATGCATATTACTTGCCATTTTAAGCATCATCACCAGCTGTGAATTGTACAATGAATAATTAATGTTGAATGGCGACCTTGAACCTCATAAAGCTGATTAGTAAGACAATGCATCTGGGAGAACAACTTTAAGACTGTGCTTGTAAAAGAATATCAAAACAGCTTAACACAGTAGGGAAAAGCCCCCTGGAGCCCTTTTAAAGCCAATTGCCTACAAACACTTCTAAAAAGAACAACTCCACAGTGGAAAAAAAAAAAAAAAGCATGTATAAAAATCCTATGAAGTTCAGAAAATAAAACAGCCTTTATACTTAATTGTAACAGAGATATTTGCAGTTAAACACTGCATAACATTATATAGAGGGTATGGTCACCCAGAATAGAGCATATTTGTCTTCTTTCTAGTTCACGTTGTTACGGCACAGTTGTTTTCTAGTTCACTGGATTCTAAACTCATTCATAAACAAAGACAGTACACGGCTTCACTGATACTTCAAAGCAGAAAATATTTGCCCTGGTTCCCTGTTGCAAAGGCTGTTGACAAACTGCTTATAAACTCTGGCAAAACTCTGTGTTATTATTGCACACTGGCGAAGCTAAGTATGATGGAAATTTCAGGAATAACTAATGTTGGGGTTTTTTTTCCTGACAAAAATAATGTGTAATTTGGGTAAATTGATTTTTTTTTTTTTTCTTAATTTTTGCACATTTGCCAAGTGTCATTCGCTTCCATTAGTTCTAGTGCTGTGGCTGGGAGACAGGAGCGAGTCTTTTCCTCGAAGTTCAGATTGCCTGAGAGGACTAGGTGGTTATAAAAGAGTGGAGAAAGGAAGCACCATCTCCCTCAAAAGGCGAAGAGATGTAGTTCAAAGCCTGAGATGCAAAGATATTACAGAGCTTGCCTGAGATTATAAGGAGCTGCGTGATGACGAGTCTGAATTTACCGAGAACTGAAGGATTTAAGCTTTTAAATTAGACCAGCTGGCACGGAACGGGCCCCTGTGTTACATGACAGAGGAGTGAGGATGTGCAGCTCTTCGAGTTGACCAGGAGTACATCTGTCCACGTGTGACAAAGCTTGACCAGTGTCAGGCACAACGGTCTTAATCACAAAAATCAGTCCTTGGGCAGAGTATCTGCACCGAGTGAGCGAATGGAGGGAGAATATTGGTTTTATGGTTGAATTTCATCCATAATGGTATTTATGAAAACAAGGCATGGTCCAGTTGTGAATTTACAGCAGCTTTAAATCAAGCAAATCTACTCTTCGTTTTGCTTTTCTGAACCATAAACCATAAACTGTAGACAACATAAGTCATACATTAACTTCGTTTTTCTTCACTGATTGTTAAATCTGTTAATATTTAAAAGAATTAAGGAGCATCTTGTTATTAAAAGGTTTGATTTATTTCAAGAAGTAAATTCCAGGTTTTATTTGATGATTTTTGATTTAGATATTTTAAAATTTCATAAACAAATTTAAATGAAGGAAAAAGTGCACATATAAACAAAACATTCTGATTTTAAAAATTTTTTTCTCTCCAGTTACGGTTCACGACACTTCTGGCCATTTTATTCCCATTTTGGATGATTTAAGAGTAAAAATCTTGAAAATTTTCTCAGTTTAGAAAAACATTTGTGGCTCAAACCTGGCCTCTGAGTGATCAGGACTGCTTTCTTGGAAAACTAAAATAAGAAAAGCCCCTACACGTTCAGCACCACCAAAAATATGCCCAAATTTGTCCTGAATTTGGCAAGGAGTTTGGTAGTGATGAGGATTCATTGCATTGCATCTTAAAATTTCTAATATTCATTTCTTCATTTTAAAAATCCCTACAAAAATAGTTAATCCAAAAATGATGCAAAATTTAGATTGGGATCAATTAGCTTAAAAAATTTTATAATATAATTTATAATACAGTATGGCATTGAATCACGTTCAGGTAGACTTCCTTATTTTTACTGAATTGGTCTCCTTATGGAGGTAAAAGCAGGTCATGGTCACTAAAACCATCAGTTCTGCACTGCAGATCTAACAAGTTTTAAAAATCTTTCTACGATTTTAAAATGTTCTGGGTAATATTGCCAGCATAGAGAAATTTTCAGAGATTCCATTTTGTACACTCACTAATCGTATACAGCTATGATAAAACAACAATTTACTGAAGTTACTATGGTTTGTCCACAAATGGATTGAATGTTTATTTTTGGGGGGGTTTATTTTTTATAAATAGATTAACATAAACCACTTGTAATCTTAATTTAAATAAAATACACAAATAACTATGAATCTCTCATCAAATCTAAACTGAATTTTTAAAGGTATTAAACTTTTGGAGTGTTTTAGCTTTATACTTTCAGGGCAAAGCCATCCAAATTTTTTTTTTTTTTTTTTTTTTCACCAGTCTCTGAAACACACAAAGATTCAGGTTAAGAAATATTTGAACGTAAAGTAAATTAAATGACGTTAAAGCTATTTATTTTAATTGTGAATGGAAGAATCTATAGAAGGATTCACAAGGAATTTCTGTCCTCTTAAATAAATTATTTTTCTGTCTTTGTAGCGTAGAACTAGAAACGACCCTTGGATTTGTGCAAGTTGTACTTTTGTTCCTCACATCTCCGGGCAAAATCCTGAGCAGTTTTCTAGGACTTAATCCTGTTGACTTTCAGTGACACAACACCAAGGAGTACAGGGTGTTGGAGACTTGCATTTGTATGTTTGGCACATGCCAAACCCTCAAAATCTTAATATATTGTATTTCAAATATGGGAGAAACAAATTGGTAGGATGGTAGGTAGTGGTAGGGTGAAATCCCTATGTGCTGTTCCAGTTTTGTTTTGAAGGCTTGAGCGAGGCTTAGAGGAGATTTGTGGCTCTCTTACCCCACATAGGTAAGCTTGAATGTGAGCTAGCTTAACTGCACACCCCTTTTTATTGTGTTGTTTTTTGGTTGGGTTATTTTTCCCCTCAAATACTCTACTATCAGCCAAGAATAACTTGAGCCTGAATTCAGCACTGCTTCTTAATGCTTTCAAAACATTACAGGAATGCATCTGATGCTTTTTCATACTAGATTCTTTTTTTTTTTTTTTAAAGGCACTTAGTAAAACCAACAACTCTCTGAAAGCAGCAGCCAGCAGCGTGCTCGTGCTGCACAGAACAAAGGTTCTGAACCCAAAACCGAAATGCTGGGCTGCAGGAGGGCCTGTCGCCATCCAGAAAGTTCATTGTGTCAATGTAGGCAAGTTTTTTTACACTAGTATTGCCAAAAAATCTTATAAATATCAGAGCGCTTTGGCTTTTCCTGCCCTTAGCTTTCTGTCTATTTATCAGAGCTCTTCAGCTACGTTTTCTTATTATTTGAGTCCTTTTCTGACACATGGAATTTTTATGAATGACTACGTATTCTTTGCATGCATGAGAACGGGTAACTTTTTTTTTTTTCTATTGTAATTTAGCGGGTGGAAAAAAAAAAAAAAGTATTTTTATGTACATTTTTACTATTGCTTTTTCTTATGCATTAAGCAGCGTTTTATGAGCAGGTTTCAGGTGGAGTGAGAGAGAAAAGGGATAGCTACTAGCCTAATATCTCAATTCCACCTTGGCTTACGCTGTTCCCACAGAAGGCCATAATATGGATTGAGAGGAAAGAGTCCTGTTTGGCCACTCACCAGGTTACAGTGACATTAAAGAATATTAATGGCCCTACAGATCTCATTATTACTATCTCTCACCATAACACAGCAGACACAGAGGGTTCCCCACATGAACTTTATGAAATGCAGCCCCACTCCTTAGTAAGTTTATAAAGAATAAACACAGTGAAGCTTTTACGTTCAGCCTACAGGCCACGTAGGTCTGTGCGTGATTTCAAGTTCTCCCTTGCGTGGTGAGATTTGATCACTGTGCTGTGCCACCAACCGTTTGTCCAGCTGGTAAAAAGACTTTGTCCTGGAGGCTTTCGGCATCTCGGGTGTCTAGTTGGAGTTGAAGAATAGGAGAAATGTGTTACACTTTGCAGCTTATTCTGATACCTCTGCGTTGCCTTATACCAGTTTCTCTTCCTTGAGGGGCCAAGCCCTGCGTGATAAGCTTTATTCAAGACAATGAGTAGCCACACTCTAGACAATAAAAATTCTGAAATCTGATTGTGGATTTGCTGAGGGATGTCTGTACATGTTTTTTGTTTTTTTTTTCTGTGTACCTTAGTGCAGCCAAACAAAAGGTACGTACAAAGTGGGAAGGCATGAAAGTTTGCCTCGCCTCATCCATCCTGGCAAGGTACTGCTCAAAACTCCATCAAATCTCTTATTCTTCAGTCCCTCCGCTTGAACCAGAAGTCATCCTGCTTATGTAAGGTTAGCGAAAACAGAGAGCTGTGCTCTGAGGGAAAAGTAGGAAATCTGACAATAAAATTACTGAGCAAGGGTATGTCAGACTTCATGAAACTTTAGAACCTGTATTTGACAGCGTGATATGGGCATGGACCCTTATAATGGTGTTTTATTGTGAAATAACTAATGAGAGCTGATACATGATAGTGCTGCTTGTTTTACACAGATCATTAAGCAGCTGTGAGATCAACAGTAGCCTTGCACTGGAATAGTTTCCCATTTCAATTATTGCAGCTGCACATTAATTCTGAAATACTCAGAATCTGAAAATTAAGCTGGCAGCTTATGTCTACCACTTGCTGCCTTAGCAGAGTAGGAAATTCTGGTTTTGGACTCTGTGTGGTGACTTGTTTTATTTTTTACATGTATTGATTGTCATCACTACTCGTGTGGGTCATTTAAAGTAACTGGTTGTGTGATGCTGCTGTTAGGATTTTTTTTTTTTTTTTTAGTGTCTTGGAAAAGTCATCAGAGTTTGGTTTGGGATGAGTCTACATGTCAGAGTCAACAGTATTTATTTTATATATTTTCCATTTTTTCCAAAGATAAAGACATGGGAATCATTCTTTGAAAGCTATTAGACAATAGCTCTACTATTTAATGTTAGAATGACTGTAAGCTTTCATTCCAAATTCTTTGATTTACTAAGATATAAGATAAACATCACTTTAATGCCATAGAAATTTCTTAAAAAGAGTATGTGTCATACACTTCTCTACTTAAACCACAAAATCTGTGTAGCTGTCATAGACAAAAGGTTATAAATTAGTCTTGTACAGTGATATTCTGCAAAACTGGGAAGAACTGTGGAGTGTAAAGCAAGAGTAGAAAAAAAAAAATTGTTTAAATTTAATGTGAACTCGTTACAAGACTTGTGTAACTTAAACATTGAAGTAAAAGATGGCATGCTGGGGTTTTTTCTGTCCCCAGACTATAATTTTCCTTATAAATTATATTATGACTTTAACAATATTGGAAGAAAACATACATTTATATTCTTTCTGCATGAAGATTTCTTGCCTTTTTTTATTCTCTTAGCTTTTATCTGTTCAGCTTTCATCTCCAGTTAACTCTACTATCCTTTTAAATATAACAGAATTATATAATTCAGAATTATTTCATAGATGGGTGTTTGCTTGTTTATAGTTTTACCGAATCATCGCAAAGCAGTTTCTCAGAAGACTTTATCATGGAGTTACGAGGAGGAGCTAGGGTACAGCGGCGATGATTTGCCAAGTAGACATGTTAGAGCCTGTTGACTGCAGAGATAAAAATGCTCATCTTTGATGAGAGGTAATGAAATGGACTTTCAGATTAATATTGTTCTGACAAGGCAAATATTCAATGTATTTCTCTGCTGAAAGTCCCAGTCTTTACCCTCAGCAATGCAAAGTGCAGAGGTGACAGAGAAGCATCCAGGCAATGAGAGGTACTGAAACTACAGAACAGCTTTTGTACTCCAAATAAAAATAAAAGTGGGTTCTTTTCACAGTCCAGCCTGATGTATATGCTGGCAAAATAAATCAAGTGCTGGCCAGCTACAGATAGCTGGAATACTTTCCAGAGAACTCCGTTTACCAGGCGTTCTGTAACTAGCCAGACTATCAGGACGGGGGTTTCCTACGAAACTGCATGTGACGTGGGAAGCAAATGGACGTGTGGTTTTATTAACAAAGATTATCTGATACTATATATTATCATGTTATTGTTATTCTAAAAATTACTACCCACTAAGTGAAAAATGTCAGAACAGATTGGCAAGGAATGTCTTGTGAGTATGAATGAACTTAGCATGTGCCAGCCCACGGGTAGGTGGAATGTGCCACTTAACAAATTATTCTATTTTTAGCACCCTAACCTTCTTCATATGCTTTCAATCAGGAGACGAGCCTTATGTATGTGAGGCGGCCAAAACAAGCTGCCAGTTGTGGCCTTTCCATTAGCTTTCCATGGTTTTAGTTTGCAGACCGAACGCCCAAAAAATCCTGCAGCAGCTGTCTGCGGAGTGCTGGCCCGTTTGCTGTAGCCATGGTGTGGAATTTCTCTGTGTTGAGTATATTTAGACAGCAGCACACTTACAAATGTGTTGTAAAATTGGACGCCTGCCGGGGGAGGCTTGGGCCTCCTTGGTTTACTTACTAAGCCTATGTTTCAATGGAGAAGCAAATTTGATTTTTCTCCCCCCTCCCTCTCTTTTTCTTTCTCTTTTCCATCCTCCCCCACCCCTCCTTTGCTAAAGAGGCATCAGTGACTGGTGAGAAGAACTGACCAACTTGACCTCCTCTCCCACTGGTGGTCATGAGAATAATACGGGAGGAGGTCAAAGGTTAGCTTTTGAATACTCTTAGGAGCTAATTTATTACAAGGAGGGAGTTTCACATTGGCTGAATTATTTTCTCGAAGAGAAGACCACACTTGAGTTTGTTTATGCCTTGTGTTCATTGGGAGTTCTCTTTAGGAGTCTTTCTATGCACCTGTGCAGAGCACAATAACAGCCCTTTTCTGCAAAAAAAAAAAAAAAAAAAAAAAAAGGGCTAGCCTGGAGCAGAACCTGGGGGTTATTTGATTACAGAATGTAGTCCAGAGGGTTGTTGGTTTTGGGTTTTTTAGTTTGTGGTTTTTTTTTTCATTGTAACTCGTTTTTCTTCCCCCCTCTTTTGCCCTTATCCTGTCGCTGGATGTTTTTTGCCTGGTGGAACATAGGGAAGCTGGGATGGGGGAGGAGGGAAGAGAGCACATTTGCACAAGCATCTTGCTGAGAAATAAAGGCACGGATCCTTCAGGAAATAAGGATCTGGCTTACTTGGAAGTCAGTGATAGTAAAAGCTACTGTTCTCTCAATTATCGTTGCCATTTGCCGTTGGGATGCAAGAAAACGATATATTCTGCTTGCGTTTCTAGTTGCCTTAGCTGCTGAGAACACGGTTGATACCTTATGAGTTTGGAAATTATTTGCCTAGGTTTAAGTGTCCTGGCTACACTTAGTCTCTCTGCTGCTCAGCTGCAGCCCAGCAACCTACTCTCTCAGTCATTCCTCCTGGTTTTGTAGTGTCTAGTGATATCTCAAACATCACTTACAGGCAGACAAGGCAGCTGTGGTGCATATTCTACTGAGACTCCCATTATGCAGAAAATCTCAACCTATTGCGGTGATTTTTTTTCTTTTTACAGAACAACCTTCTAGTCTTTCTTTGCAGTTTGAAGACCGTCTATTGTGTGTTAGGAGATGCTGTACGTTAGGCTCTCTGTGCGCTAAAATCTGTAAAACTTTGCCCGAATGACCTACTGATGTAAATTTGTCCAGATTGTTGGTGAAAAACCCTGAAAGCCAGATTTATGTAAACAAAGCTACTTTCTTTTGAATGCAGTGGGATTAGGAGGCTGAGTCTGCTCAGCAGTGGAACCTGGATTTGTTGGGGGAGTTTTACATATTCCACATTTCCAAGCACCAGGACTAGGTAAGGCTCAAGCTTTAGATGTGCTCATTAGGTTTGCATGGGTAAGGGGGCTGAGGCCACTTTGGGAAGCTTGAGAAGGAATTGCGTAGTTCCTGGTGCTGCAGTTAAATTTAAGGAAAGCAGATTTTCTGCCCACAACGTTTCTCCCACCCTCTGCAGTTTACAGTTTGTCTTAAATATTAAGACGTTTGCCTGTTACAATTTTGGAGAGAGATTTACAGCCACTTGGCAGATATTGCTGGTAAACATTTATACCTGTCAGGTTACCTGAGAAAAGGCTCATCTCCATACAAACAGACACCCCTACAACCCAAACAAAGGAAGGAACCCCCACGCTGGGCCCTCCCAGAGCTGTCACAGGGGAGCATCAGCCTCATGGTCCACCATAACCCATCACAATCAGAACATCTCTCCAGGTAAGACACTGAGGATGTCACTGCCTGGGCGTATGGGACTCATTATGGGGTGCAGAGGAAGAGCATCTTGGGATTGTACAAAATTATACTATGGATTGTATAGTGGAGGAAACAAAGGTGGTGAAAGGGGAGACATCAAGGTGGTTTGGGGAGAAGGAAGTATGGAAAGTAAGGGGAAGAGGAAGGAAGATGGGTTGGTCACGTGCAAACAGTTGCTTCTCAGTGCATCTGTGTGGCCATGCCCTCCACCTGATCAACACAGTTTGTCCTCTCTTCTTATTAAACTCCACTCTTTTTTGAGGGACTCTTTATTCTGCGTGTAAGTGTGCGTAGAGAGGTCAACAACTAGAGTCAGGCCGTGTGTTGCAGAGGCTGTACGTCTGTGGGTCCCCCAACTGGAACCAGAGAGGGTTTGCAGGTTAGTGGGTGATTGCTCGCCAATATGAAGCCAGACTAGCCAGTGGGTAAGGCTAGGGAAGCCAGGTAGGGGCCAGAGGGTCTGTGAGTTGGCAGCTGTGGGGATCTAGCGGTATCTAGATGGAGACCACACGCCCTTAGGGTCAAGTGAGTGTATGTACGTGTGCCTCTGAGCGAGACAGCTGGGGACGAGAGGGTCCGTGGACCAGTTACTGAGTAGACTGAGTGTCTGACACCTGGTGGAATCTGTTGTGTGTTTATCTGCATTTGTTGGTGTGTGCAGGGGTGACCTCTATCAGCAGCTGGAGTGGGCTGTGGGCCTCAAGGGGCTTGTGTGTCCGGTCTAGCTACTGGAGACATCCGTATTGTGTACATACATATACATTTTTCTGTAATGAACCTTCATCTTGATCAGCGAGTGAGGGGAGCAAGGTAAGGCCATTGATGCTGTTTGTGTGTGTGCTGTTTCTGTGTTGATCCGTGTGGCTGGCCACGTGTGTATGTACATATTTGTTGTATGTATGTGTGTGCCTGCCTACTGGGATTACACCCCGACCAGCTGAACCTGCTGGCACGGAGCTGCAGCAGCCTTGCCTGTCTCAGGCTTCTGGATTCAGCAACTGAGGAGGTTGTTTGCTATCACCTGAAGGGGAGTGAATTGCACTGCTGGGTGCCTGGTGCTCACAACGATTAAAAAAAAAAAATAAAAATCTTATTTTTGGCAGAACATTAGCACAGTCTGAGCTATGGGGATAAAACCACAGACCACAATGATGATACTGAAAGAAAATATGTACGTTTTTCTGAGGTTTGGAGGGGGAAAAAAAAAAAAAAAAAAAAAAAAAAGACGACCTTTTTCCATGCTCTGAACATGCGGAGTCAGTGATGTGTCCCCACAGACTTCAGAAGACAAGCATCATCCTGGAAAACCTGTGGACTCAGTGGTGGTCTAGTAACAGAAGTTAGGTCTTCTCATTTCTGCCCGTGCGTTTGACCAGCATCCTGAGCCATGTTTCGTTCTAGCTGCATTGCCCTGTGAAATAGGACGAGATCTGAGAAATGATGCTGTCTGTGCTTAATGAAAGGTTGTAACTGAGGAGGGTGTGCTACCCATTGCCTGGCGGTGCTCACTTCACGCTCTAACACTTAGGCCTGCCCTTTGTTCTCCCTCTTTTGTCCTTCAAGTTACAAGATCCGCAGGCCAGAAACTGTCGTCTCTTCCGCTTGGACCGTGTCCACATCTCTTACAGCAATATAAACGATAGTATCTATCTGCCAGCTGAGGTCACCATTCTGTGAGACCAGGGAGAACTGGAACCGCATCGTGTTTGTGGCCAGCAGGCTGGTACCAACACCCAAACCCGTATTAGAAGCGTGGCTCTGCTTTACTATAAATTTTCTCTGCTGTTTTGCTATGCAGAGCGCTGTCATTCGTGTGACCCAGCACGATCACCGCTGGTTCGTTGGGGTTCGGAAACACATGGATAAACATAATCGGTATAAGCAAAGAGGAGCAAACTTGGTTCTAAGTGCAAACTGGCATTAAGCAAATAGGTTTGATGCAGTGTCCACATCACTGCTGATGGGGAGCTGGGGCTTGGCATAGTTCGAGGTTTTGACATCAGGATAACTCTCTGTCGGATCGGATGAAGTTTACTACGTGGCAGAGGAGGGAGTTTCTACACCAATCCAGCAGCCAAAATAATACCATGTTAATAGATTATGTTGATGTATAAGTTTTGTGGAGCGAAGCAGCACTTTCACTACTGCTTACACTAAGTGGAGCCTGGCCTGTTTCAAAGTGTTCATCCGTAGGAGTAAAATGATATCTAAAGTTTCAGCTGTTTCCTCAGAGCTGTCAAACAAGGATCCTACAGTGTTCTCCAATATTTCCCTTCTGATCAGCAAGGCCATTATGTACAAGTGTACTCCCTGCATTTGATTTCATTAGAGATACAAAGTGCAGGCTCAGTAAATCCAAAAGTTCTAAATTAAACTGGTTGCAGTTTATATAAGCGTTTAACATATAAAAGCTCTAGTTCTGTACAGAATTAAATCTGATTTCTAATTTATTTAACTAACCAGCAAATAATGACATATATCATCTCATGAGCACACTTAACGTTTTTTCTTATTCATGTGCAACTGCAGTCTGCTTTATTCCCTCCTGGGAAGATTTTCTTTCCTTTTCTTCCCTTTCAAAATGCAGACGCTTCAACAACTTAGCTGAATTAAGTGATAATGAATATGAAGTAAAGATGATAATCTCTGTGTTTTTTTCTCTTCTCTGTTAGTGATATTGAGAGTCAGTATGGACGGATCACATCACTTTATTTCTTTTCTATTTCAGTTAAGGAAATCTCAATTTCTAGGAATGGACTTAGAGTTTATGATTCACAATAATTTATTAATGCTTCAGTGTTATGTTTTGCTGAAACACTGTGAAGTCTGGTAGACGGTAAGATTCTTCATGGCTATTCTACTTTGAAAAGTCACATTCCTCATTTTGATTTATAGTCTCTTACCTATTTTTAGAATAAGCAATCTGCCAGGCTGAAAATTGTGAGCAATGAAGGTCAAGATAGATTTTTATGATGACTAAAAGCTGTGTAAAAAGAGTGAACATGGTCATTTTATCATGCGTGATCTACCCTACATAACCAAAAAGCTTTAACTTGTGTAGTTCTAACTGTAATCTAGAAGATCATAAATTATCCTTCCTGGAATTATGTTCCTTCACAAATAAACCATGTCACACCACCTTATAATCAAACTAAGCATTCATAATAGTTGACAACCTAGGGAAAAGTAACTACTGCAACATTCATTTACGTTTTGGTTGTTTGGGTTTTTTTTTAATTCTTGTAAAGACTGCTGTCTGTAAATTTATAAAGAAAAAGGGGTTTATTAAGAATTTTTTTAGCTATTTACTACTTCTGAAGCTTTTAGAAGAGAGGGTTCTACCTGAGTAAACACCATGTGTACAAGCACACAATCACCAACCCTGTAAAAAAAAAGTTTTTTACCGTCTTCGGAGGGACAAAGATGCATTTCTGCAGTAGAGTCACTAAAGTGGAAGAAATTAAAAATTTTATCGTCTCTACAGAGCTACTAGTTGCTTAGCTAGATTGTATGCTGAAAATATCATAGTTCTAGCAGCCCTCCCTTGGTCTGGCAGGGATAGCTGAAATTCAGGCTTTGAGTGGGTGAAGGCTATTTGCAGGATCTCCTGCTGAGCCTGCTAAGACATATATTGTGGGGTAATATCTGGAGGTTTGCCAGTTGCAAACAGGGGGCCCCCAACAAGCCTATTAAGGTAGGAATGAGGTTGGAATGCCGCACTTTGCTACGCTCTGTTTTCCACTGTCCCTGCTCTGCTGACCACCAGAGTTAAAAATAAATTAGGGGCATTTTTTTTTTCACTATGATGTCTGCCATCCCTTATTACATGTTGTAATTTATAAATAGTTCATCTGATTAACTGTGATTTTTTTTGTTGTTGTTTTTAATACTTATGAATACGAAGTAGTTTCCCATTAACCTCCCTTCTTGTCTCTGCAAGTGGCGGGACAAGATGACAGACATCCACTTTATTTTGTTATGAAGCCATAAATCTTTATTGGCTTTTTGTTGATGGAGTTTAGGAGGATCAGAATTAAAATGCAGTTTTTACATAGCATTTTAATGTTTTTAAGAAGGTAGTCATTGGAAAGTCCTGTCAGTCTTAGTCATTTATGGTTCAATAATGTGTTGTATCTTGGTTCCCAGGCCTCAGCTACCCATTGCGAGATTGATTTTCATGTGCCACTCTGGTGGAAAGTGTGGCTTATGAACAACAAGAGTTGTTGCCTTAAAGTTGGGAAGGCTCCTGACTTGCTATAGCACTTAATGACAGTAAGGGATTTTGAAGGTTGGATGTGGGTGTCCAATAAGGAGGTTTTCTATAAAGAAATGTTCTTGCATTTATTAAAAAAAAATAACTTTATAGGTCTGGAGCAGGCTCCTTGCAATGTGGTATAAAGCATGAGATGCAGAAGTTTGGAAAGGGATATTTTATTTCTTTTTTTCTTTTTTTTCTTTTTTTTTTTGTACAGGTTGTTCATCTTGGAATCATTTAGCATTAAAGTACTCTACTGTATGTTGCACACAGATGTGGTTTAACACACAAACTGTATAGCCTCTTGCTCTTTTCTTCAAGGTTTTAGAACTAGATTTTATAGTTTTTGGCAGTCTGTACCTAAAAATTTCAAAATTGTTCTATAAGCAATATCTTGTGGTCATAAATTATCACAACCATTTTAGGTTTGTAAAAACCCTACATAAATCTCTGTGTAAGCACAACAATAAAAAGTGCAAATGTGTTTTGTAATGTTTCTTGGGTCACCATCGCTCAGAGTTGTGTGTAACAGTACCCTAAAAACTACAACTGGAAACCTATCTTATTACCTATTTGTTAACTCCCACCATAACATACTGCAGTAGTAAAAATCACTCAGCTTTGCTGTTTATTGCCCTTTTGATATGTGGCAACATAAGTGGACCACAGGCACTCCAAGATAAAACCAGGAGGAGGCTTTTTTTCAATATTAATAGTGCAGATGTCAGATCTTTGCCTCCTTGGAGCCGACAAACCAAATTTGATTGTTGTGGGCTTTCTGGGAAGTTGACTTCATGCAACCTCTGGGTTCCTTATTTACTGGTAGAGAGAGCATTGCTCAACACATGGCTGGCATCCCTCTCCATCGTTTTGGAAGAATATTATCTAAATGACTGAACTGTTATTGGAAACATCCCTGCAAGTTCAGCTGTACTATGTACTTTATGAACTTATAGGAAAACATGGTTCTTGCTTCAAAGAACTTATAATGAGGTTCAAAATGAGGCCCACCACATCAAAAGAGAGAGATCGTATAGGAGGGGAGGAAGACAGAAGGAACTGAGGTGCTTTTGCCCAGTGGGACCTACCAGAATCATGCCTTTAGTTCCTAACTGGTCTAAGTAGCTCAGTTTAAGAGTTTTAATTGTGGTTGCTCCAGCCAGTCCCTCTTTCCATGTGTTTGCCCCAGTTTGAGGCAGAACTTGATCTGAATCCAAAGCCTGCTCTGCTTTCCTTAGCAGAGCCATGACCCAGATACATTAGCAGCAGAACAGCTGCAGAACACCAGATTCTGCTGGTGGAGGAAGGCTCTAAAACAACCTATCTGGCAGTGCAGGCAGCTGGATAACATTTCTGTTGTGCACCTGACCTGCCGCTGCAATTACCTTTCATATTGTAGCTGCAAATAAGTTAATAATAAATATCTCCCCACGTGCATTTTTTTTCCACATAGGTCTCTAAACACCTTTTAACTTCACATAATGTTGTGTTGTGAGGAGCATGGCAAGGTTTACCCAAAGGATTCTCATTTTCCAAGTAGTTAGTGAAACAAAATGTAATACTGCGTTCTTCAATTCATGACGGTGCCTGGAACTCCTTGCAATAAATGGACTATGATCTGCGGGGTAGGTAGGACAGATGATAATGCTTCGGGAAAGAGTGAAACTTTAATGTATCTTGGCTTTTAAGATCGGTAAGAAATACAGAAAGCAGAGTGACTCAAAGTTTTTTTTTTTTTTTTTTTCCCTGAACAAAGAATATTATTCTATACCACTGTGAGAAACTGAGCTTCAAGTTCTTCCACCATAGTCAGCGGGGTGTGCAGCTGAACCTGGCTCTCCCATTACATACTCAGTCAATGACATAGCAGGCAAGGTATTAGAGTGGACACGTTCTTGGTTTTATCAAAGATTTTTTGCTGAGGCTGAGAAATTTCCCATATTGCAACTGCTGTGAACATAGTCTTTAGATATTTTTGGTTTCAGCTCATGATGGTTTCTCACAAAACCACCACAAAACATCGTTTTTGAAGCACTATTCCAGAGGCGATGGTTGTGGAGGGCAGGTCAGTAGACGTATACTGTGGATGCATCTCAGAGTAGAAAGAATTGGTACATCATCTGAAGCAACTCAAAGTATTTCTATCTCTAGAACTCGAGGCTGCATGTCCTAGAACAAATGGCAGTAGTTAGAAATCGGTGTAGAGTAAAAATTTGCTGAGACAGAGATCAAAATCATCCCAGCTGACCGTTTTGTTCTGCTGTTGACAGTAGGCAACCCTTTTGTTCTATGGTCCCAACACTCTCATATTTCTTATTGCTTGAACTTTGGTGAAACCCTGCTTTCTCAAAGTCTCACCCTATCAATGGCTCTTAAAGGCTCCCTAAAATTCATTTAACAACAACCGAGCCTATTCGTGTTGGATATACTGAATCCTCACTGGCAGATGATCTTTTATCCTTGTCTGTGTGTCAGTGCTGCTGAAGCCGTAGCTGCAGTACTGTTTAGTAAGAGCAGGCTTGGAATAGAGCTATAAGATAGCACCAAAAAAAAACCCCAAGCTCTCTTGTGTAAACAGTTCACCTACTGCTGAAATATTCTGCAAGCAGCGTATGTTGCAGGTACTTTCCTCCCATTTCTAATGTAGACAATTACTCAACGTAGGTAGTTCTCTTGCAAAAAAAAAAAAATCAATAAAACCGCCAAACCTTCCAGCTAATACTAGCTAGTAGTTGTTCTCTCCTGTAATTTGGTTTGAAAGAGGACTCAGGAGATAAAACCAGTCAGCAGCTTGACTGCATGGACAGCTTTTGTTCGTGTGTTGAGGCGCTCTGGCTCCCTGTACCTCTGTTCTGCCCCGTTCTAGGTTTGGCCGTTCAGTGTGTTTGTGGGTGATGTCCAGCCGTTGCCGTAGAACAGTGTCTCAAACCCTCACCAGGTCACCCTGCAGCTGTCAATCTGTATGGAAAAACTAAGGACAGAAGAGAAATTCGCCCTTCCATTCTCTTGCCCTGTGCACTGACTGACCTCTTTCATTCCCAGGTACAGCAATCAGATGCATTCTCTGCTTTCCACTACTCAAAAGACAGAAAGAAAAATTATGTCTGGGAATGGCTGGCAAAAAGAAAAAAAAAAAAAAGTAGTTTGGAGTATGATTAAAGCAGGAATTTAAATCAAGATGCACCTCAAAAGATGCAGAGGGCGCTCAGACACCAAGAGAATACGTGATGCATTGAACATGTCTTTTTTTAATTTGTGTCCGTGGCATTCTGTAAACTGTCTTGTATTTTATATTTAAAATTACTAAACAAGTGATTACACCTTCAAGTGAAGGCGTATATCCAAACAAGTGAAAATCCTTTTTTCTTATGTTGCGTTAACACTACAGACAGGATGCAAATGGGTTTCTCTGCATTTGGAGAGAGGTGTTTTGTTGGCTTTATGAGAATGAAAGCTACTCAAAGGAATATGTAAGGTGACGTGCTTTCTTGAGCTCTAGAAGTGGCAGTAATAGTTGAAATTTAAGGATGAAAGCCAACGCACGTTGTATACAAAATATTCCGTTCTTTCTTAGGTATACCGTATCTAAAATTTTGACAGTGTTATGCTTGGAAATGTAAATTGTTCCTTTGATAAAATATTTAAAAGTCGATAAGTTTGTGCGTTTGAATACATAAAGCCAAAACTCAGCTCTAGTATTAATACTTGGCCTAAGATTTCCTGACAGCTGTCTGCAGTACCTCAGCATCCCTCTGTAATAATCAAAACTGTCTTTTTCCTTTCTTCTCTTAAATTTAGGCTTCAAAACCTGGCTTGATCAAAATAGAGGTATCTTGGCTTTCTTCTTTCTCCCACATATTTATTTAAGCCAGATTTTCAGATGTGATCAACATCCCTCACTAAGAAATCTGTTACATTCTCTTCACTGGACATTGAAGCGTAAGATTTGATTTTTCCCAACTCCAGTTATCTGTACTGAGTTTCTTGTTGGTGTTTGTCAGCTTTTTTGAAAATCTGCCTTTGAAGGTGCCTGTGTAATTAGAGATAGTATATGGAGCAACACCTAGAGTGAAGAGGGATTCAGTTCTTGCTTTCATTTTCATTTTTTCAAATGTTTATAGCTTTTCAAAACATTTTTGTTTAGGCTGAAACTACCCACTTGTATTGTTACGTGGAAGAAGGATTTTCCCAAAATTTAAGCCTGCCTAAATTTGTTTTTCTGGCAGAGAAAAATATTTTGCCATATTATGGACACATAGAAATGCACATACATAGTGTATTTTAAGTAGCTAGATTTTTTTGTTTGTTTTTAATCCATTTTATTTTGGATCTCTTTCACCCCACAGGATTTTGGTGCTTTGGAAGGGTCATAATCCCAAGCCATACATTTTAAGAAAACCTGTTTTGCTATGACTACATTATAGGGGCTTGATGAAAACAGTTTGTGCGGGCACACCGGCCTTTCTTATACTTTTCCCCTCTTTGATCTTTGTCTTTGCAAAGATCACTCACCGTTCCATTGATCCTGTGCATATAAGTATAAGTAAGCTGGGTTGATTTTCATTTGTGTTTGGTGATCTGACAGATACGGTCTGCAAGGTGAGAGTGGACTTCTTTTGTGCTCTGCAGCCCATATGTATATATTCTAGTTACTGAAGTTTATTTCATAGTTTTTCCAGAAGCTGTAATAAGGATATTGTTTAAATGAATATTCCATATTTGTGGCATGTGAAAGAATGAGAAAAAGGCATTACCCTAATCCCGCTCTTACGTATCGCGGTTGAACTGCACTGATCAGACTTCCATGGTTTCCCAAGGAGATGAGGTTTATGAGATCATCCTCTCTGTGTCTCTGTTTTTGCCAGTCTCCTCTTCCCTCCCTCTTTCTCCCTCAGTCCTCACCAATAACTTTTGAGCCAACTGTCCAAGTTCAGTCACGTTTGCTAGAGGAGACGAAGTTTAAAATATGTTGTATGCCTAGAAGTATTGTGAATACTGGCATTCAGGTAGTGGAGAGAAACTCAAAGGAGTTGCCCTTTAAGAAGGAAAAGGTTTGCAGTGTAAATGTAACCCTTGTTAGAGCGCAGATAATCTGCACAGGGGCAGCTCTAAACAAAGACATTGTTTCACGAGTTCTACTGCTCGCAGACACGTTTGGTTTTAGAGTACTACCTGTTGTGCTTACTATCAGGATCAATCACAGAAGTGCTGTTCTATGGGAAATTTATGGGAACGTTTTTCAGTCCGATGTTAATTTATTTTCTCATTTGCACACTTCCTGTGTGTGTGACACCAGGCCAACTTAGCCTTCCTCAAACATTCAGGCTGAGCTTTGAGAGGTCAGCTCTCCACTGTCTTTGCTTCCTTCTGTTTCTACTTACAAGGAAACTGTAAGGTCTATTAACATGAAAAGTCAGTACTTTTTGCAAAGCTGCAGAGTAGGATGTGTTGAAAAGACGAATGGCTCTTACTCCTTGGAATATAACTACAGAACTGAATGCTCCTGCAACCAAACCCAATCTTCTCCAGATAGGATTTGTTAGTAGTATGTTACGTTTTCCTCTTTTCTTCTTGCCTCTTCTATGTAAGTCAGTGATAATACACCATTCTGTGATGGCATCACCATTCTGTGATGGCAAGCACAGGCCCTGGCTGAGGGTCAGCTGTTTTCCCCATTTTGCCAATGTCGTTGGCTCTGGGAATCGGTGGGTGCATCCAGGGTGGCTCCACAGGCACCACTGCAGAGTGGGGTCACTGGGGCTGTATGTAGTAGCCATTTGCTCAGAGTTTTTGAATATCCTGTAACATGGGCTGCTAAACATCCAGAACTGGTGTATGGATGGTGATAGTGTGTAAAGCAACGCAGGAGAAATGGTAGGCTTGAAATAGGAAAAAAAATCAGGCACGTTTACATGGCATTCAAAGGCCCATGTTTAGTGTTATCTTCCCAGGTAGAATTAAACAATAACGACTGATATGTATGTATACACACACACACACACACACACACACGTATATATGCATATATATTTTTTTCATTTTAATGAACAAACTGCACAGCATATTCTTATTGTCACTGTCCGGTATCAAAGTTTTCTCTTTTCTCATGCCTGTACATCACCAAACTATAATAAAAAAGCCTGGATCTGTGTTCATGACTCACTAGCAGCTGATCTCAGCGACTATGCAGTCTGGTTTTTCTCTCAGAGTTGAAGGAGGATTTTTATGCACAGAGCTGTGCTTTTTGATATTTAATATTTCAAGTCTCATTCCCACTGACAGTCTGGAGCAGACAGGGGTCATGACTTAACTTGTCCATGAAGTAAATAGAACACTATTGATGCTATAAAGATAAGTAATATTCATTACAAAGACCACATTAAAGTCACATACTTGAAGAGGCGAGTGTTTGGAAACCAGGGCATGCCAGATTTATAATTGTCTTTGTGATATTAGTTCAGTCACTACACACATAAGCATAATGGTCAGAGCTGGTTGATAATTCAGCAACAGACGTTTTGTTTCTGCTTCAGAATGCATTAAGTATTTTAAAATTTGGTAGTGACGTGTTTATTGAAATATGAAATATCGTGGCAAAAATTAGCAAAAAAAAAAAAAGAAAAAGCCATCCATTTTCCTGTCAAAGTGATACTTTGGCAATACTGCAACAGCACTATTTGTTTCAGGTGGCTGCTTATTTCAAATTGGTAGCAATTAAGGTTTGCATTCTTGAGTTGTCTGGCTACAGTTTCATTAATGTGCACAGAGTAGATGCAGAAGGAAGCTGTTTGTGTGTTGAACTTCTGTAGGTCTCTCATTCGGGGTGGGATTTGGTTACCTAAATGTGAGTATCTGTTGTCATTTGAGACGCTAAGGTATCCCACCTGGCTCCTGGCTGCTGTTTCTGAAGGGTGCACGTCCCTAATCGATCTTTTCTCCTGTCCGTAAGCCCTGTGCAAACATTTCAAGATGCCTTACGGTGTCTCAAATGGCACTAGTGCTTACACAGAAACAGTTCACTCTGCACTTAACTGACTTTGCAAGCTGGAAAATGTTTTTAAAGTGGAGTTGTACGTATAACAATGCTAATATGCGGATTTTTTTTTCTTATGTTACAATTAATCCAAATAAGAACAGATCACTTGCATATCAGATGTCAACATCTTTAAGTAGTTCAGCACTGCAAAATTTTGTTAAATGGAGCAAGACGAGCAGCAGGAAGAGGAAAACATAGGGCATAAATGGATGTGACTGGACTCTGCGTTCCCAGGGAGGTGTGTGGGCTCATAAATAGTGAAATAAAGTAGGAGCAACATCCTTATGAACAAAACAGTGGCAATAGTGATACAAAACAAAGGCCTAACCAGCTTCTGTCTCCATCTGTGGTCGGCAGCAGATGCTTAAGAGAAGGTCGTAATCAAAACAGAATAAAGTGTACAATAGAATATGTCTAGAATTCCTGCAGTCACTTTTTAAATCGCTAACCCATTTACTCACCCAAGACCACTATCTATTTTGCAATGAAATATATAGGCATCCCTGATCTACTAAGGAACTTCTAGGAGGATAATGGAATATTATTCATGTTTCTGGTTTCAGCTTTTGGACCAACAAAGAATTCATAATAATTTGCCCCAAAATTTTTAGTACAGTATTTCTCAATTTACCATCAGACATGGAGCTAGTTTAATTTTTCAACACTAAAAAAAAAGCATCACTTTTTTTTTTTTTTGGTGAAAGAAATGTCTTTAAAAGCTGTGAAAAGATTTTTTTTTTTTTTTTTTTTTTGACTGTATCTATTCACCATTTTATGCCCAAGCAATGGCATAAAACGCTACCTCAAAATCTCTAGGTCTTGGATATGTCAAAATACAGTCCTTGGAGTGTTACTACATGAGATGTATTTCTTGCAGAGTGTTATCCAAACACAGATTTTCTTGAAACCTGTGAATCATAGTTATTAACCTGATGGATAAGGGATGAGTTGAGTTTACATGTTTGTATTCTTCTCAGAACTACCCTTCTAATTTGAAGGCAAGGAGTTAGAACATCTCTGACTTGCTTATCTGGGAGATGAGATTTTTACACTGGTTCATTGCTTTTATCCTTCTGTTTTGCTGTTAAGACTTTTTATTTTTGAAACCACTGGGTTTTGGGAGTTGACTAATCAGCGGGTTGTAGAAGATGAGTATATCAGACCACTGACCTTTAGGATATCTTCAGCTCACGAGCGTTATGTTGGATTTGATTTAAAATCTCAGGGCTTCTTTGCAGTAATTAATGCAGCAGCACTTACGTGCAGCACCGAGGTCAAGGCATGGAAAACTCCTCATTACTGGCTACAGACTTTTGTCTTCCCTGCAGGGACAAGTTGCTCTGAGCTAGCTAGTTGCACGACCTTATCTTTTTTAGCCTTCTGGTACAGGTGTCTGTGCGTGCTGGTCTGAAGCTGAGCTGCTAAACTGGTTAGTTCAGCCAATTATTTACCAATACTTGAAACAAGTTCAGTAACGGAGAGAATATACAGGCGGAGTCAGAGCTCATCTTCTTTTTAGGTATGAGATCGTGTTATTATTCAATAAAATTATTTTGTAACCGTGCCTGCCTCAGGTCACTGGGAGAAAAAAAAAAAAAAATTTACAAAAGTCAGTGCTTCTAAAGAGATTTACACTGACAGTTTCCATCATCTAAATGAAGTTCCAATGTTTTCCTTAATTCTTGTCATAAAATAGAATGCTTTTGATAGAGGCTTTCTGCATTCTTTTCAGATGATTGACATACATTTTCCCGTTACACAGTATTATTTTAAGTACTGGTGTTCATCTTGAAGGATTTCTAACTCTCAGACTTATCCTCGGGGTGGGTGAAGGGCAACAGAAAGTGTAGATATGCACATAACTAAGCAACTGAGGAGAAGAAGGAGGGTTTTTGAGGGCAAGTATACAAGAAAGAGTGCTCCTTTTATGGTTTGTTGCCAAGGCTGACATATGGTTTATTTGGGTAGTTTAAATTTCCCTGTTAAAAAATTATCGACAAAAGGTCAATGTGTGTCTTTTTTCCTCTGAATTTTACGAAGAGCTTGCCTGAGCGTTCCACAGTATTTAGTAATCAAATAGTCATTAATAATTATACTTTTCTGGAATTAATGTAATTCTGACCACATCGATTTTACACAGATTTTGTTATTCATGTTTAGATGACTTCAAAATAAAATATTAAAATAATTAAACCACAATTTTAATTGAAAGCAATTGGTTAAGGTCTAAATATTTGGTAGGAAAATGTTTTAACTAACATAAGTTGTTCACAGGCACGAATGCGTAGCTTCCCTGCAAGGAAATCCAAGTAGGCAACTGTAGAGGTGGCTCATCCTCTTACCCTTTCCCTCTCCTTTCTCCTCATTTCATGCTGTTGAGGAGCAGGATTCTTTGATGCTGTTTTAAATTCCAGATTGTGTAATTATGGAAGTTTGAACAAATTGAAGGCTGTGGCTAGAGGATTCAGCTTTTGCTTCTGTGCTATCCGGCAGATGTTGCCCTGTGCAGGAATGCTAGGGGCAGAAGTAGAAGACATTAGGAAGGCTGAGTTTTGTGTCTGCTTTGTTAGGAAAGTGATTTTTAGATGTTCCTCGGTCTGTGCTACTTCTTGGACTCCTCGTATCTTCATTACTAACTTCCATCTTCATTTAATTTAGCAACAAATCTTACAACTAGCTAAAAAGTTAAAATGTTTTCTCGCATCCAGAACTCGTCAGCTGTGTGTCTGTAATCTCCTGGCTAGATGACTACAGTGCGTTCTACAAAGGGAAGGCTTTGGGGAGTGCAGCAGGAATATGTAAAAGCCATTTCTCAGTGGCTGCCCAAGCTATCCCCTGCTTGTGGGTACCTCATTTTCAGTATTGCTTTTGGTCTATAAATACTTCTGCATCCTGCATCTGAAAGGACAACCGCAAAAAGCAACAAAACCAACAAAAACCCCTCAGATAAAGTCAGAGCAGCTGAGCTATGCAAAGGTTTATAAGCCAAGTGGACTCTACTTACAGTGTTTATGCCTAGTTAGAGACTAGGTAGGTCAAGTGACCATAGATAGACATATTGTTTGCTTTCCTCCAGAAAGCAATATCTTAGCCTACATCAGCTGTTAGCTGAGCTTGGGTTCAGATATGTGAGTTTAGGATTGGCCTAAATCTGCTTCCATCTATGTATATTCAGTCAACGTTTCTAAAATCCCTCCCTAATGCAGCATGGTTATACAGCTTTAATTGCGGGCAGGGCGAGAGTTTATTTATATGGAGTACACACGCTATTGTAGATGTGACTAAGAGACTACCCAAGGTGAGCTTTGTAAGGGAAGGGTAGTTTATTTGCTCAGGCTAATTCATACAATTAAAACACAGGGCAAAAAGTCCCCCAAACTTTCCAGTACGGCAGCATCATCTGTTTCCAGTATTTCTGTTGGTCAAATCAAAAGGTGAAATCTCTGTAAATCCTTGTCTTGTTTAGATGGAAACAAATTGTGCATGCTGTTTTCATCCAACAGCTTGCAATACTTAATAGGTGAGCAGCAAGGAAAGGAAAATTTTTCTCTTCAGATGTCCCTTGGCTTCTTTCAAGTTTTGTTTTCGTTCGACAGGAAGACAAATCAGAAACACATAATTATTTGTGAGTACAGCAGTGTTTGTACTGAGCGGTTAATCAAAACTTGTCTGAACGTGCAGACTTTTTTGAGGCACACACAGATCATTACTAGGAGGTACATATCGGTTGTATTTGACCTCATTGACAGTAAGAAGAAACAAAAAGTTCTTAATTGAATATAATGCTTGGACATTATTAAATAATTTTATAGTCTAGAATTTTAATTAGTTAAAAGCACTATGTAAAATCTTGGGGGTTTAAATCTTAATTGTAGGTTCCCTTCAGGATTCCCTCCAGACTCTCCCATAAACTCTCATACAGTCTTAGCCCAACCCTACCCTGATCGATGTTTTTGCAAATGACTCAAAATCAAACTCTTATCCAAACTCTGGAAACCCTATGTTGGTTGTTTAGATCTTAAAAGTTTCCAATTTGAAAATTTCCAGTTATGGGCAGATGGTTCACTAAATGTCCAGAGGAGACTCTAGAAAAAAAAAAAAAAAAAAGGAAAAAAAAAAAAATCCACCGATTTTGTAAACCTGTATACAGTTAGAAACAGAGTTTTGCTTTAGTGGGCCTTTAAAAATGCAGTAACATGCCTTCTACAAAATTAACTCCCAGTACTGTACTCGTGTTGGGCATTTGCTTTTACCTACGGGTTGGTGCCCGCTGGGACACACTGCTCAGTGTGTTTATAAAAGGAAAAAACATTGCTAGTTGTGAAAAAGAAATGATGTCTCAAGACTTAGACAAATCACTGCATAATTAGCCTTCTGAAGGTGCAAAGGTAACTTATACATTGCAAGAACAGAGCAGCAGCACTGGTTTATTTTTGCGCAAGCTCTATAGATGACCAAGGCATGTGTTATAGGGAAGAGGAAAGGATGGAGTTGTGTCTGGAGTTCTGGCTGCAGACTTCCTAATGTCATCACTTAGAACTCTGCTGAGACTACGGGGTATCTTACTTCAAGATCATGCCCCACAGCTGCCACAGGCTTGAATCTTTTATATGTTCACTCAAGAGAAGTCATCAAGGCCTTAGACCACCCCTTACCATCAGCCATGCAAGTGCTTTTGAGTCTGGGTATCATGCTGGGTTGATTATTTCATTCCTATGTTTAAGCACGCCGGAAAAATCTGTACATATTGCAATTAATGTGTATAATATATTTGAATGTATGTTATGATTTCATTGTTCAGCGTGAACAGAGTTGCCGTAGGGCTTATTTTTGTCCTTTTCAACCATGCATATGTAGCAGGATTGGACAAGGCACGCTTTGATCTAGCTTGCATGTACATCAAACCGCAGGCTTGGTCCAGGGGGCTTTTGTTTGTTTGTTTGATGGGGGGAGGCTTATTCTTTTAGATTTCTGTGTACATTTTTTTTTTATAAACAGTGAAATCTTTATTTTTCTGTAACTCAGCAAACAGAGATACATTAAATCCCAGCCTATAGATTTATTGGCATGGGTGTGAACCATCAAGACATTGGGCTTAGATCTATGTGGGGAATTATTTTGCAAACAAACTTGCAAAACAGAAAGGTAAATTCCACTAGGAAAGTTAAAAATATAATAAAATACTGTTATTTTGCCTCAGTTTTCCTGAAACAGGGTTTGTGCCTGTGTGGTATTACTTTTCTAAACCTAGTTTCAAGTGTAATGCCATAGAGAATGTTCATAGACATTGTTCTGAAGTGATTTATCCTTTAAATCGCGGCTGTCTTACCGCCTGCCTTCATCTGATCCTGAAAGTATAAATGAACTCCAAGGCTTTGATCTGGAAGGTTCAAAACTCAAAGGAGATTTTCAAGGGCTTTGAAGTTGAGCTCTAGAAGGGACAATGCACTGTGCACTTATTCACTGGGGGAGTGCTGTCATCGTACAACCAAGCCTTTGCCAGTGTAAATTCATCACAGTGTTTGATGTAGCATTATTAAGTTAGTATTAAAAAAAAAAAAAAAAAAAAAAAAAAAAAAAAGAGCTTCTTGTGCTGTTTGACTCCATTTGTTAATTAAGATAAATATACATTAATTTTCCTCTGACAGGATTTTTCAGAATTAAAAAGAAGTGTCTCCTAGTATCACCCTTTCCACCATTAAATAAAGTTCTGAGAAACTGCTCAGAGATATTGTTACTTCTAACAGCAGTTTTCACAAAATGAAAGCAGGCAATAAAAATTGATGTGGGCTTTTAAAAAATGCCTTGTATAAGCCTCTTCACTTGTCATCACATAGGCAAAATCCTGTGCCTGGAAAAGTTGTGATTAAATTTACAGAGGCTGAGTGATTACGTTGTGTTACAGGATGGCATTTGTAGAGTCCAATGAGCAACTGATGCCTAAAATGATAATCAGAATTCTATAACTGTCTTCTGACATAAACTTCTGGATTAGAAGTACAGGTTACAGCCCATGGAGATACAAGTGACACCAGCGCCTTTAAAGCAGCAGTCGCTCAAGGTATCTCTGGGTCTGAAACTGCTATCAGAAACACGGAGCAGGATACAGAAACGCTGTGAGAGTTTCTTCAGATAACTTGATAAACACATTTTAATTATTCTGTCAAAAACTTCGGTGGTTTAGTTTTTGGTCTGTGCCTTTTAGGTTGAGCTGTATGATACCTCACTGATAAGAACATTTGACTGAAACCACTAAGCTCGTATCTTTCGTGACCTAAACCAGATTAAAACAGAAGCTTTTGCAGATAAAAGGCTTGTAGGTTTATCTTTTCTACTACCTATGCCAAAAGAGCTGCAAATTTCTTTCTGTAATTTCATGGTCCTTTTGTTGGAAATTAGTGTCATGAGACTGGGGATAATGGGGTACTGTGACTGGCTGTTCCAACAGAGACAGGATTATGATGATGAGGCTTTCCCCCCCCCCCCCCCCCCCTTCTCTCTCTGTCCTTGTCAATTGGCATCATAAATAAACAAAAGTCAGCTCGCATGTTCGTCTTGATATTTCAAGTAGCTACTACCTTTTTCTCAGTCCTTGTTCATAAGTTAGGTGTTCTCCAGCATTTGTAGCTGGTAAGTACTCATTTGCTGAAAATCATAGATTTTGTTCTCGGTTCATCAAACAATTCAAAGATTTGCCTAGACTAACTCAATGATCACCGTTCCTTACAGAATAATTTCCTGGTCTTTGCCTGCAATTGTTTCCTGGGCTTTTCTATTCTTCTTCTCAGAATTTTTGCTTGCTCACAGGTACCTTATAGCCCAACGAGTTAAACTTGATCATTCAGTGCGGCAGGCGGAGGAAGCAAGCAGCCGATTCAATGTGAATGATAGAGCAAGCTTCCAACTTTATT
This sequence comes from Athene cunicularia, assembly GCF_003259725.1. Classification (NCBI taxonomy): domain Eukaryota; kingdom Metazoa; phylum Chordata; class Aves; order Strigiformes; family Strigidae; genus Athene; species Athene cunicularia. The sequence goes on from NW_020799092.1 coordinate 24,884,960, forward strand.
GAAAGAAATCACACCTTATGTAAGCAGTCTACAATACACTACTTGTAACTCTATTGGATACATTTAAGAAACTACATTATAATATCTCAGCCATTGGGTACGTCTAAAAGATCACATTATAATATCCCAGCCCCTTGTGGCATTTCTGGTATGCATAAACATCTTTCTTCCTATGAACCTGCTTCCCTCCCAGGGCTGTTTTTTCTCTCACCCCCAAGGTCATAATGCGCCCCATCTTATCTCTTTGTTCTCACAACAGTCCTCGTTAGCATCACTGAGCCTTGAACCTCCTTCCTTATTAGTATAACTGTACCCTGGGTTTTTTCCTCTGTTTACCTCAGGTGGCTGTGACCGACTTCTGCAGGGAGCTATGGCCGACCAGCTCCTGCAGGGAGCTATGGCCTCGCTCTCTGCAAGCCGTTCTCCAACAATTTAGTTCCTATTGCATAAACACTCCTGTTGTAGCCACCATCTTCCTACCTGATGAGCGGTTTGGATCTTTGGTTTGCTTCTCTACTACTGACCTCACCTGAAGCAATGAGTTATCAGCCCTCACCAGAAAATATAAGTGCTTTTGGGAGTGTCTATGGTGCATTATCCTGTCATTTCAGAGAGACATGAAAGCCTAGGGAGAAGGAGAATATTTCACGTCTGGTATTTCATTCCCCTTTTGCAGCTTTGCTTCCCCGATCACACAGAGTGAGTGAATTTAAAGCTTATTGGCAACAGCCTTAGCCGCAGTTCCCTGTACATCTTATGACAATAACTCAATTAGTGTACATGGATGTGATCTGTGTAGCCACATAAGTCAATTAGCTACTACTCAACAGGTGCTTAACAATAATCATTCTTAAAAATTATGACCTTATTTTTTGGAGGTCTAAGATACACGCTGGCCCAGAGAGAATGCAATCAATAATACTGCAGATTCATCCAGACTCATGCCTCGTCGGTCTGTGGGATCCTCTGCCTGTAAGAAAAGGTGTTTCTGCATTAACATTTCAGTTCCGTTTAGGAGCGTAATTTGAACTGTTCCCTTTTACTGCACTTTAGTATGTGTTTGTACAGCGCTGTCGGAGCATGCACGGAATTTATTTTGAAGTTAAACAAGATGCGTCCTAGCTGTGGACAGACCTTTAGTTCACAAATCTAGACTAGATCTAGCCAGAGGTAAAAACCTGACGTGCTTATAGTACATGTCAGTCCCCGAGCAGAAAATCTCTTTACAAATCTAATCCTTTCTTGCTGCCCTACTTGCTAATGTAAATACAGCCAAAGTGTAGCAGGGTAGAATACTTTTCCTGACGTATTCATCACTGGAAGAGATTGAATTTTCAGTTTAAACCATTTGTGGCCAGAAGTTTAGCTGAACTTTTGTAATACTGAAAGAGAGCCTACAGAAATGTTTACCTCAGCATTTCTCAGGACATTAATCCTGCCTGGAACACAAACCAGGATGTTCTGCAAGGTGCAGAACATTGGTGTAAAAGTTTATATTCCTTCAAAAACATTACTTAGGGTATACTGTCTTATTTTAGCAGTGGTTAATTAAGCCTGGGAAAGTCCTGTCTATGCTAATCCGTACACTTTGTGTCCAGAATGGTGTTGGTCACTCTATTTTTACACGGTTGATGACAGTCTAATGATCAGTGGTGTCTCATGGGTGGAAATTTTGTTTTGCTTTAGTCCACCTGATTCTCTCCAAGTTTAACAATGTCTTGGGGTTCGTCCTACCTTCCATCATGACTGCAGCTAGGAATTTTGGTCTAATACTAGTTTTGATAATCAGGGGGGAAAAAAAAAAAAAGCTGTCTGAAAGTCCTGCATCCTTGTGCTAGTTTGGTAACTAAGAAATGTTATTCTCTCATGTGATGTTAATATGTAATGGTTACACGTATAGGTGCTTGTGTGCATTTCAAAATAAAGCTTACGTGTCCTCCTACATCACACTATATGCCCTTTTTTTTTCCTTCCTAAGGCAGATTTTGAGTTTCTAAACTTGATAACTTTCCTATTGGTAAGAGAGTTTCCCAATAGGAAAATTATTTCCTATCGGTCTGGAATGCTGGAAATATATCAAAGCAGATGTCCCTCATTTGTCATTAGGTCTAAGTGCAGGTTATTCTGATGCAGGATGGATGAAGAGAAGGTTTAGACCTAATTTTTCTGGGGCGTTGGCAGAACTTTTGTCGTAGCCAATTTTGTCATAGTTGCATTGGAACATTTCACACACACCCCCAACCCCACAAGGATCTTTCCTGCATGTGGAGTTAAATATATTGATGTTAAGTAATGATAGTATTGACATTCTCCTTGGAACACAGAGAACTTTTTCCTGAACATTCCCATTTTTCCATACTATGCAGCTCTACAGTTTTCTCTCTGCCTCTTCCCAAACCAAAGAGAGGCTGTAGAGAGGAGATGTGATCAGGGTGCCCGTGGATGATGAGCTGTGCTGCCTCTTCCCCATCCAGGCAGCTCCACACTGTGGGAAGAGTCCCACATCGTGAGATCTGAGATCTCTTTACCTACATTTCTTTTTTGCATTATGAATTTTCCTATATAATTTTATCTTTTAATTAGTATTAGGGTTTTTTTTTGTTGTTGTTGCTGTGACCTGAATACATTCTTTATAAATGTTTTGTTAGCTGTTTTCTACACATTCACTGGCCAAGAAGTAGGGATGCTTATAAGGTTAGTTTTTCTTCTCCCCAGGGTGTAGCTGTTGTGAGTAAAAGAAGTTAGAACTATCTTTACACTGTAAATAGATTGCTACAGGTCGTCACTATGGTTTGAAGGAGTTATACTGTAATCCTCTGCCAGATTATTCATTTGTCCTTCATGAGGAAAAGAAAGACAATTTGAGAAAAAAAAAAAAAAAAAGAAAAGAAAAAAAAAAGGGTGTTTTATATTGTATCCCAGGAAGTTGACTGGTGATTTGAGAATGAATATAGTGAATTGGAAGGAAATTAGGATAAAGCATTAACTCTGCAGTTGTGTAATCCATGTGAAAATAGAAAGTGGTGTGTGGGCAGGGGTGGATCGATGTGCTGGGTTTGATAGATGTGCCTAGAGTGTGCGTCTCTGGTGTACTCCCAGCGTGTTCTGGTTATCAGATGGTCCTATTTGTGATGATGAAAGAAAACGTGTATTGGAACATACAATGAAACCTTTGATATATTTCCTAAAGTTAATTGCAGTCTGTGTGGTGGTTCTGTTCAGAGGCTGGTGTGTGTGTGTGTGTGTGTGTGTAAGCTGTATGGGGGGGAAAAAAAAAAAAAGGTAAAGGTTTGTAGAAATCCGTGTTCGTGTTAAAGTGGGATTTTCCTTTCAGATTGCAAATGTTCTGTGCTTGCACGTTAGCTTGCCAAAGGTTGAGTCCTAAAGGCTGGAAAGACTGTTATAACATTTAGTTTAGTGTAAAAGATAACCTTTAAAGCCACTGCTCCTATTTTCTGAAGTAAATTGCACGTTTTTTTCTGCGTACAGTGATTAATGTGGTTTATTTTACCATAACACGCAGCTACCTCAACCAAAGGTTGGGTGCCATTGCATTGGAACATTTCACACACGCCCCAACCCCACAAGGATCTTTCCTGCATGTGGAGTTAATTATATCGATGTTAAGTAACGATAGTATTGACATTCTCCTTGGAACACAGAGAATTATTTCTGAACATTCCCATTTTTCCATACTTTGAGGCACAAATCATGTCTATGGAGTTGTGATTTCTATCAGATTTCAATGTCTGCTCATTGCCACCCTCAGGATAGAGTTTAATTCTCAGTATCTTTCAAGAGAATTTTCAGGCAGATGCCATAACTCTTTAGGTTTCATATAACAGCAAGACAATCTGTGTGAGTAAAGAGACGCCTTGGAGATTCCTATCTGTGCGTGGAATTATTCTAAATAAACTACTCCTGAATAAGCTCCCTTTGCCTGCACTCTTATTTTCATCTGACCTACTACATTTTTTTTTTTCTCTGTGAGTGAATTCAGGAAAGCTTTACCATTTTACTGTAAAATTAGAAACAAACTGAAGTGCAAACCAGATTCCACTATGCTAAACTTAGCTTTCCTTAATAATTGTATGTAACGAGTTGATATTTCACTCCTCACTCGGGCAATACACGACGGTTCCTGAATATGAAAGGCAAAGCTAGATTTTTAATTTACTAGTTTAACTTGGAAGTCGCTTTCCAACATGAAGCGTGGAAGTGTTTCCATATGTAACTCACCAGCTTTTAGACATCAATGGAACTTTTTTTTCACTGATTTACAGGAAAAAAATTCAGAAAGAAGTAATGAAATATTAGTATTCCAATGAAGGATTTATTTTTCTAATCCTTTTCAAGGGTAGTTGTACAACAGTGTGTCATATAAGATTGTTGAAGTTAATTTCTGAAGCAAAAGTAAATAAACTAAAGCCAACACAAACAAACAACTAGTATTTTACTAAAGAAGTGGTTATGCAGAACTTCTTCCTTTCTTTTTATTCTTTTTTTTTGGTTGGTTGGTTGGTTTTGGGTTGGTTTTTTTGTTTGTTTGTTTGGGTTTTTTTGTTTGTTTTGTTTTGTTTTTTAATAGAATCTCCTTTCCATTAAACCAGAAACTCATTTTTGCTTGTTTTAAAATTATTATTATTTAAAACCTGTTTTGAGAATATGATTTAGGTCTACCCTGATTAGGTCCCAAAACAGAAATGGGATTTATGCATTTAAATATTAGCCTTTGTTTGAGTTATGGTAAGAAAATATGTTTTCCTAGTTGAGCTTTCTCATACGGTTAAATTATTTTTCACCAATGGCCCACTAATGTACACGTGATTTAACACACTTAGGCTCTCACATAGCAAAAACCTCTTCCAATTTTTGAATCAGCTACTTGAGAAGGAAGTTGAGAAACTCCAGAAAACACCAGGAAACTCCAGAATTTTTCCTTCTCAGATGATTTTTTTTCCTCCCTCTTGCCCCTGTCTACTTCAGAGTAATAGATTTTCTGAAGTAACACCAGATGGGTTGTTACAGAAAATATTTCAGAAACCAACAAGTCAAGCTTGAAATAGCTTGTTGAGAGTTTACAACATGAGCAAGTTACTTATAAGCAGCTAAATAGAAATGCCCTGTAATAACTAATTATCTTAATTGATTTTGATGTACTGTGTGTGGTTGAAGGGTTGAACTTGCACTATTTTGTGTTAAGCAAATAAATTGACTAAAATTTAGAGTAGGTGAAACAAAATTGTTGTCTGTATAAGCCAGGAGAGATGTAAACATTTAAATATTTTGGTTGCTTTAATTATAGGTTTTTTAGCTTGAGTTATTAAGAGTCTTGAAAATTTTTTGTGGGTTTTTTGTGGTTTTTTTTTTTTTAGAGAGACGGTAATAGGAAAATGTAGCTTGCTACAAACATACAGTATTAGTTGATAAGGCACTATCTATGGCAGCCTTAATAAAAGGTTAAAACATTGAGGGATAAGTTGTTAAACAATTCAAGCATTGTCCTCTTCGGACTACTTTTAGTCTATTGCATTTCATGTACAGTTAATTTATCTCATTCAACCTATATTAAAATGTCAGTTTTACACTGAATTCTGAGGTCATGGTTATGTGTGACCTTCTTGGAAAACAACAATGAAAGTGATTCAGGATAAACAAGTGTGGAAAATGCTGTTCAGTGGGTTTTCAGTTCTCTGTATTTTCAGTAGATTTTACGACTTTATGAATGTATAGTGCTGTCTATTTAAAAGAACTTTTATTACATCCGTGAGACCACAAATTTGATATGGAATTCCTGGCATTACTTTGGTGATTCCTTGACGTTTCTGATGAGTTTTTTCAAAGGATTGAGTTGTAAAATGTTTTTAGGGAGTGTGAAAATTTCCTTGCATGTTGTCATTCTGTTTGGATGTGAATCACTAGCCACACCAAGCTATCCTTCTCCCCCTCGAAAACCGAATACAGAACGTGTAAGACGTAAGAATGATACACACGTGTTTCGGTCCGTGCCTTCTCCTGTAACTTAAAAAAGAGGGAATTAAATTTTGCTATCAAATGTGTTGTGTCGTAGAGGAAAAATGCATCTCCTAAAAAATTTTAAAACTAGGCTACAGCAAGCGATGTGGTGTGCAGGGGAGGGGAGGAGAGCGTGGGGCAAGAAGCTGAAACCAAGAGCCATTAATCATGCACTGGACTTCAGAGAAATTTTTTTTTTTTTTTTTTTTTTTTTGCAAGTAAAGATAGCTCTACAGTAAACCAGCTGTAGAAACGAGTTTAAAGTCTGTGAAGACCGAGACCTACAAATCTGCCTCTGTCCCATAGGGTCAAAGGGCACTTCTCCTGCAGGCAGAGCTGCAGACGGTCCCATAAATGCAGGGCTGTTGCCATGACACAAAAAGATTGTCATACAGAGCAGGACAGCAAATGAGTGAAACTTTCTTCAAGCCTACACAAGGGAGTTGGGAAGAAAAGCTTGAAGTGGATAAGTGTTCTCTCTGAAAGCATATACATCTAAAACATTTCTCCGTGGTAATTTTTCAAAGCAATATCTCAGATTGTTTTATCTGGCCCTGCTAAATGATGTGACTTGAAGAATTGAACAAACCAGACTGGGATTCTACTCTTGGCCTGTGGAGACAGGCACAGAAGTTTGGTTTCATGAATCCAATTTTATTTTCAAGAACAGAGAACAAATTAGTTGCAAATAGAACTAGCAGATAGATATTGAATAATATTTAGATTTATGATTTTTTTTGTTGTATTTTCATTAAAAATTATACTAAGCTACATTCCAGTGGTCCTATCTGAATGAGTAGTGATACTCTCTGTAGACAATGATCGAATTGTACCTGATTTTATTTAGATTTTTAAGCAGAATGTCATGTTTCATATTATCATTTTTGGTGGTGATAAGAGATTGTAGAGTTGATTCTCAAATTTTTTTGACTCATCAGTAAGTAATTCATAAATTAAATATATAAGATATGTAGGTATATAGATGCTCTTCTCTCCACTCGGTACCAGGCATATTTTAGATTAGGTTGAGAAAATCTAAAAATATTTAGGCAACAGATAAACTAGCTATGCTCACAGTGGGAGCCATCAACAGTGAAAGTGTGTGTGTGAAGCAACACGTGAAACATGTTAGGAAAGAATGGTTTATAGACAGTCGTATCAGTCTTGCCTAAATATGTTATAGAGAGATAGATTCAATAACCCATTAGAGGGCCAAGCCTTCCAAGTATGTCTAATGAAATATGAACATGTTTCAGCAGGTTGTCAGTTGACTGAGATTTAATTCCAATGTAACGGTTGAACACGGAGCAAAGATCAGCCAATGTTTGAGCTAAATGCTCTTTCTGCTACTGGCACATCCCGGTGAGTCCGTTCTTGAGGAAGACCACACCACTGCATTCCTCTGTCACCCACAGCGGGGTGTGCTCCCTATCAAGAGTACGCACTTGGTTTGCCAACGGGTGATAGGGGAAGTGGGAAGGATATCTTCCTCTTTGAGTTTCAAACCAGCCTTTTGTCGTGGGCTCAAACTTACGAAGAACCTTGTTAAGAACTTAGGAATGGCCATAATGGATCAGACCAAAGGCCCCACTAGCTCAGTATGCTGTCTCCAAATATGACCAAGAAGGCAAAGAATCCGGGAGATTAAAAAGTTATCCTTCCCCCCTGTACTGCTTCTGACATCAGCAATTTATGGCTCACTGCCACATCTGGGTAGTAATGTTTGATGTTACCAATGGAGCTATTTTCTGAAAATTACCCATTTTGTTCCATTTCTGTTTGGGCCTCCCGCAAAACACGCATGGCGATGACTTCCAGGAGCCTGTTGGACCATTGCTTGACAGTGTCACTGACTCCTCCTTAATCCTGTCACGTACATTACACTGAATAATCGTTGCTGCTCTGCTTGCTCAAGACTGTCTATGATTTTATATACACCTGTCATATAATCTTTCTTTACATGTAAGGAAGCTCATTGGTTTTAGACTCTGTTTTTCCTTTTCATACACAAAGAATTTCTATACCTGTTATCATCCTTATTTTGCTACTCAATTCCTCTTCTAGTTCTCCTACATTTTTTTGACATTATTTGGAATTACATATCAGTTTATTAAACTTGGGACAAGATCTCCTGTTTGAATAGTCTCAAAGTCCTTCAGCACCTTTATTTCCTGTATTTTTATTTTAGGAGAAAAAAAAAAAAAAAAGCCAGGTAGATTATTATGCTCCCACTGGAACATTCAGTGATGTTCCTTTCCTTGTATGTTGAAAGTGTGGCTTTCTGTGTGATCCGCAGTCGGGGTAGGAAGGAGTGTTTTAGTTGTAAGTGAGGATACACCCCTCTGTCATGTTCCCGTAAATTAAAGAGTTCTCTTGTGAAAAAAGTGTCTGTTGCTATCATCATTTATCAGACATAATTCAAATCAGATTTCTGTGAATGAAGTGGTGTCAGGTGGATCCAGCAAGAGGGGGATATGCTATTGTGGTTTATATCATGTATGATAGAAACATTTTTTTTTTAAAAAAACAATATTGATGTGAGAAGATTTAAAGAGTAATACATGGTGTGGAGCAAAGAGGGTTTTAAGGTTAGCAAAAGAATAGTATATTTTTCTGGAAACTGAGTGGAAGACTGCTTTATCTTTGAATTTTATTTTGTAAATATTTCTTTTAGCTTGAAACAAAAGATGTCAGAAGATGAGAGCCTTTCTGAAGGCTTTCAAAAGGTAGCTGGGTAACGAGGATGCGTGTTCTCGGTATTGAGCAGTGCTTCATTTTCAGTGTTGTGGTCTAAATTTCACAGTAGCACTTTTCTATTTTTAACATCTGTGGTTTTCTGATATAGAGGCTCTGTCTGATTTCTGCTAGGTCACCTGAAGCGAGTCGTGAAATACAAGTTTCTCACTTCACCATAGAGAGAAAACAATCCCACTTTGGGCAGAAGGCAGAAGGAACCAGATCAAAAATCTTTAAAATTGCCACGTGCTAAATTCTTTGTCTCTAAAGGAATAAGTTGCACACAGCTTCGTTTCTTAGCTTACTATAAACAACGTGTAGAGCTAAAAGGCTGGTATATACATGATAAATGTATTAGATGAAAGAGGAGTCTTCTCGGACAAATCAACTTTCACTCCAGGAATTACCAACCCATAATTCCATCTGTGTTTTAAGAGGTTTTCTGTGCGCAACAGCTCTCAACTACCAAATCCACTTTAAACTGCTATCCCTGAATGCAAACAAATGGGAAAACCTGAGTCAAGAAGAAAACTCAACAAAAAGAGGAAATGACTTTTGACAAATTTACTGGCAGTTCAGTGTAGGTCCTAGTAGTGGGAAAGCAGAAAACATAAACAAACCTTTTATTTGGTCTGAGCAGGTTTGGGAATACAATGTAGGCATTTATTGGAAACCAAAACACAGTATAGTGAAATGTAGTGTTTTCGTTGTGTTCCCAAAGTCTAAGTCTTCTTAACCACCTGGTTGTCCTGTATATATTTCTAAAAGTGTAATAGTCCAGGAATAAGATGTAACTGCAGTTTTGCAAGTGTTTAAGCGTTAAGACTTAATTACCACGTTGCCTGATGATTCTCTTAATCAAAAATATTACTGCATCAGAGTTATTCCACCTGTTGAGTTTAGTTAAAGGCTGTGCCCTCCGTGATCTTAGCAGGACTTATGATGCTGGACTTTCAGCAGGGAGGTTTGTTCTGGTTCTGGTGGAAATTCTCATCTTCCTTCCCTTGAATAAATGCACCTTGAGATTATAGGGGCTTTTTTCCCTTTTTTAAAAGAAGCTGGGGCATGTGGCTCTTTGTGCTGCTTAACACTTGTGGTTGAGAGCCAAACAGACTAGGTCAGGAGGGGATGAGTGCAGAGGACTACTGAAGGTTTGAAGAACTGAAAGTTTTACTCAAAATGTAATAACTTTGGGTGGTCTTTTCTGGATGACACATGGGAATAAGCATTTGAAAGGTGACTCATTTTCAAATCAATAAAAAGGAAGGGAGAAGGTGGCTCCACTTTATAAGTATTCTCAAGTTTTTCATTTTCAAAAGCAGCAGACAAGATTTTAATTTGCAGCAGATTCCTCTTCATAAGAATATCAGTCCAACACGGAGTGTTCTGAGCTAAGGTTAAGCAGCTTGAAATAGTTAATTTTACAAAACTGTGCAGTAATAATACTTCTCCCCATCCTTTTCTAGGTGGTTCTTCCTTCTCTTTCATCTTCTGAATAATGAATGAGGGCTCTCAGAGATTACAACATATATGGGATAAAATATTTTCTTTCAATTAATATATTTGCCTTTTTTGTATATTGAGATATGAGTCTTTACTTTTTAAACTGCATTTAGACTGAGGAAAATCAAATGTAAAATTTATCTAAGCAATTTTATTTAATTTTTAGTTGTACTTATAACATGAAAAATATGGTGGAAAGGATCTGATATGATGTAGAATGTCAGTGTCCAGTGAACTAAGATGTTGTATGCATAAAAGTGGAGGACATGCAAATAGAGCATCTGCCCTGAAGGACATTACTGTTGTGTTGTCGGTGAAAAAAGTGCTGCTTTTTCCTTGGAGTGGAGAAGACTGGTACTTTGAAAGATAGTGCTTGGTTTCAAAAAATATAAAGGGGGAATTTCATGGTGTGGATAAATAAGTGAGTTTTGACTCAATTGTTTTTTAAAATGGTTGGGGAGGAAAGCAGTGGCAGTACTGAGAACAGTAACTTTTGCCATGGAAATGTTTTCTGGCAAATTGTCCAAGCTTCGGTGTCTAGATTGTTGCTCTAGGGCTGATGACCAGCTCTGCCACTAAAGAACTTGTATATTAGGTGCCTGATCTCCCTTCCTAAAGCACGGGAAAGTTTTGTGACTCAGAATCTGATTAGTAACGACTAGCCACTTTGAATGAAGATATGACTGTGAAAGCAAGGCATAAACTTTTATCCCAAGGCTGTTTGGGCTTTGTTCTGAAGTAGAAGAATATGTTTGTTTTCAGCCAGATACAGACAGGAATCATCTGTTACAATCAAACGCTAAAAGATGAGTTTTTTAGAAGGATAGTCAGCTTACTAAGTTTTCTAGTGAAAGAGAAAAAAACAGTGCCCACTTTTAATATGACAGATGACTGGCTAAAACATTCATGAAGCAGGACCGGGTTTCAGTTCCTTTATCAGACAGAAGAGGTCGAAAGCCAGAACCTTCCACCTTTTGGGAGAGCACACACACAAAAAAGAAATTAGCTAATGCTTAAAACCAGTCATGAGAAAAGAGAATAGTGAGGAGTTTTTTTTTTTTTTTTTTTTTTTTTTTTTTAAATGTTCAAAATCTCTTTATGGGGAGGGCAAACTATTTAAAAGATTCGCACACAAGGGATATGTGTTGTTTTTTTTTTTTTTTAGTCAAACGGGCAGTAAAGCTAACTCAGGAACTAATTCAGAAGTGAATCATTACACTAGAAATTTCATGAATGCTGCAGCATGTAAGGTCATTCGGAGAGCACTAATCAGAGCTGTGAGCATATTACAAAACAGTAGGAGTGAAATTAGATTACATTCAGTTCATAGTGGTCATACCAAAAGCAACACTTGACACTTTCTGCAATTACTCATTTGTGTCACTTCTTACAAATGTTTGTGATCTGATATAACATAATATGAATTTGTGGGTACAGTAAGGATTTTCCCAAAGGAGACCTTTGCAAGAATTTCCTGGGGTAAGTGTACCTTGAATACATAACTTTAAACTCGATGCAACAGTGTTGTTGGAAGCTGTTTAATAACAGACCTCTCTTCCAGCTGGTAATCATATGGTACAGGTCGCCTCCCCCATTCTTTCTTCATTTTATTGCAAATAAGATTGCACATTCTTACAATAGTTATAGAGTTGCTATTTTCTTGGCTTCCTCTGCAAGCGTTTTTTTATTATTTAGCCTTACCCTGTCCTCATATCCAACTCACATAAAGAAGAAGCAGCATTTGCCCGAACTGCAGGAATAATTGATGACCTGCTGGAGGCAGGAAAAAAGTGAGTCAGTGTGCATGACAGATCAGAGATCGCCTGTACGCAAATATTTCCTCTTGAATTGTTGATTGGGACATTTGCTGTGCTTAATCCTTAAAAATGATTTTGCTTTGCTCATCATTAGGTGTGGAAAGTCATGGTGGGGAGCAGTAGCTCGGAGTCAGTGAACGAAGCAAATTTAGGAGTTAAAATTCAGAACGTCAAGAAAAGGCTCAAAGAACAAGAGTTTTCCAGAATGACCTTGTCCAAATCTCTGTGCAGTGGTGTCTCTTGAGGCTTTATCCTCCAACAGAGCAGGGCAAGGTCCAGGTACATGAAATTGGTGAGGTCAGAAATTTCATGGATTTGTCAGATGTGATCTCCCACTCGACAGCTTCTACAGTAGGAAAAAAACAGCTCCTGATGCTAAATCCTTCCCCTTCTCCACTTCAGCCTTACTACATCCCATTGGTGAGGGGAAGAAGAGGTGAATGGAGTTAACAATGCTCTTTAAATGATAATTTAATCCCTGATAAAACATTTACCTCTTCAGCTGTAACCTCTTCCATCATCTACTGCCCCAGTAGGTCACTAAAAAATTTTATCCTTTAGTGAGGGTATGAACCATCCTTCCAGCATTAGGATCTGCAGCTGCCCATCTTCTCTCCCACCTAGCTAAGCTGGACGACTGCCTGGTGAGGCCACTAAGGTTGCTCCCCTCCATTTACCCCAGTGTCCATTTACCAATGTTTCTGAAGGCTGGTATCAAGACAGAATGGAAGAAGGGATGTTTTTGTAATAATTAAATAAATAATTAATTAATTAAATAAATAAATAAATAAATAAATAATGTTCAGTGCAGATAAAAGGCCATGTTGTCGTTGCCAATTCAGCCTTGGTTCTCTGAGGAAAAAGAAAAACGTGAAGTCTCCAAGGCATCTGCTCATCTCCCAGGAAGGGTACCAGTAATGAATACCTAACATCAGAAATTCCCTGGTAGGTCAGACCATCCAGGCTAGCTTTGCATCTCTGAGAAAGCCAAGAGCAACAGCAAGAGATGCTGTTTAGGCAGCACACGAGTATCTGGACCACTTTGTGTGTGGTCCCTTGTGCTGCCCCGCCGTACAGAACTGCTGAATTAAAAATGTCAGAAAAATTACATCCTGACTTTTTAGTAATGGAAGTTTTTTTAATCATCTTTTGTATCTGTTTAAGCACCAGTTCTCTATTTTATGTAAACTATTTTTAAACCTCCTGATACTTTGGACCTCCACGGCCTCATATAGCAGCAAGTTTCAGGAGCTCACCTTCCTCTTGTAAGGAAGATTTAAAAAAAAATAAATCTTTTAAATTGTTTGTTCTACTTGTTTCTATGATTGTCCAACAGTTTTAGCATTGCAGGAATTCAGAGAGTCAAACTCTATGTTCTTTGTTACGAGTTGGGAGTAATTTAGCATCTGTCATAATTAGAAGTCTTAAATTCTTTAAGGAAAAAATAAAAAGGCAAAAATTAGTCTGTGTATCCATGCAACTAGGCCAAGAAAGGAAAAGTGTTCCTTTTTTACTTTCTTTTTTTGGAGGGGGGGGTGTAGGAATTCCAGTAATATTGCATTTGAGATAAACGACTATGAAATCAAGACTGCCTCATACTCCATATGCACAAAAAAGAGAAAGTTAGGACGGCATAACAAACTTACCTGACATTTCCTGGGGTTTTAGTGTTAAATTCTCTAGTAGAACTATACGTTTGCAGAAGGGGGAGTGGAGTAAGAATACTGACAAAGAGACTGAACTCCACCTTCAAAGTTCTGCTGCAATTTGGAAATTTGAAAATTGAGTGTCCATATCAAAATTAATTCCCAAAGATTGAGTCCACGGGCTGCTCCTTCAGTTAAGGTTCTTTTCATACTGGATTATTAACTTCAGGCCTCTGCTCTTTAAGTCAAAATAGGCCAGAGAACTAAGTTCATTGGTAGTGCAGAAGATGTTGATTTTATTTTATTTTTTTTAACTACATCTGTCTAGAATTTAATTGTGATTTCAGCCAGCTCCCAACTGTAGCAATTTGATGTTAAATTAATATATGGTACAGTTAAGTCAAATATCAATATATGAATGTATATATGAATGCATGCCAGCTGGATGAAAGAGAGACCTGTGTCTAGAGAGAAAAGTGGGGTTGGTTTGTGTTTTGGTTTTGTTGTTTTTTTTTTCCTGCTATATGTTTAAATTTTAAGGATTGATTTTTTTTTTTCTGAAAAGGACAAATTGAATTTTCCTTTTCATTTTAAGCTGATTCAAACAGGCATCTAAGCTTTTACCAACTTGCACACTGAGTTGATGTACTTGAAAAATACACAAGCCTGGATTTGAGCTTGCAAATAACAACTTAGGTGGTTTTATTTTGACTTTTGCATTTTAAACGTGTGTTCAAGGTTGTTGGGTTTTTTTTTTTTTAATTCCATTTAATTCAATTTTATGAAAACATTGCACTATGCAATGCAAATTTTCCCGATTGTGATCGTGATTTGAAGTTTAAGCTGATTTTTAATACCAATACCTTGTTTTGGACTCTGTTCTCCCTGCATTTATGACACACAAAATGCTGATTAATACAACTGATTTTAGGGGGAGATGTTGGGTATAATTAAACCCTCTTTTCCTTCAGCTTGTTTAGGTATTTTTTTCATTACTTATATCTTTTGTCTAGCTTCTGGACGAGCATCAGCAGCGTGTCATCTTGAGTTTGGCTGTGGCGCGCTAGGGTTTGCTGCCTTGCAAAAATTTGCCTCACAAAACAGAAGTGTGTCTTTACATATTGGTTTAAAAATATGCTACGATTTCATTTTTACCTCCACCAAAATGAAAGGTCTTTGTGGCCAGTTACATGCAAGTGACATCTCCGTCATTAAAATGGAATAACCCTGGAGAGGTAGCAAAGGGGAAGATGTTTGAAAACTGAAACTTTATGGTCAAAGAGTAGTTAGGAACACTCTATCCAGTGGCTCTTCATGCTGTATGTGGAGATAGAGTTTTCTGCCTTTAGAAATGAAGCTGTCTGCTAGAATTCAGGTTTTGTCGTCAAAGGTGACAGTTTTTATTACAGCTTTCATGCAACAGTATAATTTTTACTCCAAGCACGGTTGCATGGCACTAGTGAATGGTGGGTTTACCTTTCATACCCACACTTTATTTAATTAGAAAAGCGGTAATGTTTCCTGAGTAGTGAATGTTTTATTTAAGTATGGAATGCAGAAATATATTCCCACAGTTGCAGTTACTCTACAATAGCACATTTTGGCTTCCTTTAAAAAAAAAAAAAAAAAAAAAAGGCTGACTTTCATAAATTTTTAATTCTAAAAGGTTTTGACTCCGTTGAAAATGGACAAAGGAATGCAGAGCGCTTACACTATGTCAGCATGTGACTACTCAAACATTTGTCATTCTTCTTAAAAGTTCTTGTTGTTATTGAGAATACTTTATAAAAGGCTTCCAGCAGATATGTATATATTCATTTGTGTGACCATATACACGAGGAGAGAGTGACCTCTTCAAAATCCTAGTGTTAGCAGTGGAATAATAAATTGCCTATTTGTTTTTTCTCCTGAAAAATAAATCCATCATTTTCTTATGTATGCCCTAGGCCTCTGCTGAGTCAAAGCAGCGTGATGTGAATCCCATCCAATTTTCTACCGACCATTACGTACTCCTGTTACTTCTCCATCAGGTCTGAAATCAGCCTACTGGGTCTTTACATCGATTCTTTGAAATTCAGGCCGCTTTCATTTAGTGTTATATATGACATCAGGAGTTTAATTGAGGCAATGCAGTTAGAGATGTGTGTCAGTGATAACAAAACCATTGTTCATCACTGTCGGTGCTGATTAGTTTTAGGGGTGGAAAAAACTTTCATCCAAAGCTGAATTGCAATTTTTCAAAAGCAGCAGTGGACAAATAGCAATAAGGATCCAGCAAAGCGAGTTCAGACTTTGTCAGAACGGCACTACTCCCGGTGCCCAATGCAAATGTGCAAAGAGCAATGGTGTGTGTCTTTTATATCAGTGAGGGAAAAGAGCTGTCTGAGATTCAAACTATTGCAGAAGCATCAAGGGAAGAGCACGCCTCTTCAGAAAAAGACTCAGTGGTTTGCTTTTGACAGGGGGAAAAACGCCACCTTCTCCTCATCTTAATCATACTTTCACGTGATTATCGTCGCTTTGACATGGTTAAGCTCAGGAAATGTGATCCACAGGAGGGTACTGTTGTGTAGATCTCAAACGGCTGGGGAAATCATGCTCTGAGAGTAGGTTGCTGTGGAATAGGGAAGACACTGAGTTAAGACTGAATTATCTTATAAAATGGGGAAAATTATTGAGGGGAAAAAGAAAAAAAAACGCAAGATGAAAATTATTAGGGACAAGTTCACATCAGTACACTTGGGCTCAAATGCAAGAATGATAAAGTGCACGAGTAAAGAATGAGGAACGGGAGCAGCTTTATAGAAAAGGGTACAGATGTTATTTCAGCACACGAGCAGAGAGCATTAGTCAGCGATGTCATGCTATTACAAGAAAGCAAATACCATCTTGGGATGTATGAACAGGAATGTAACTTTCCAGATGCATAAAGAACCCCATAAAGCCTCAGTTGGGTGTACCGTGTCCCGTCTGGAGCAACATGTTTCAAGAGAAAAAAATGAACAGACTGAGACTCTAATGGAGTGCAATGAAAATGATCAGCAAGGTAGAAAATATGACCTGTGAGGAACCTCTTCTTCTATCTAGAGAAGGGAAGCATGACAGTGAGGGGTTTAGAATATATACAAAACTTGTATAAGGAGAAAGGAGCTGATATACACTCCATTTCCTTGACAGACGGGATTTAAAATATGGCGTACACTGTAGCAAGATGGATTCAGTAGAAATCTCATGAGAAACTTCTTGATCGTAGGAGATGCTCTACAGCAGACTGTACTGAGGTCTTTGAGAGGAGACTCTATGTACAAAGCCTTCTGCTTTAGGAAAAAGGATTGATTAGATATGTTTCTGAAGCCCTAACCAGGTCCAGGATGGGATGACACTAGGGCATAAAATATTGTTAATTGGGATGGTGGCTGTTCTTTGCATAGGTTTTTGAAATGTAAAAGGTTGGGGTTTTTTTGTCTCTGATCTTTCTCAGATACCTTATGTCCTGTTTAGAAATTATCAATCATCTAACCATGAAAGTTTTGAAATTTAATTCTATGCATTTATGTGTGTTTCGCACTTTTATCAAAAAATGAAGTCTGTTAGACATGGCATTTGAACTGCCCCTGCCAGTTGTGTTTAAAACCTCCCTATTTTTATGCTCTGAGCACAAAAAGAGTAAATGGGACCTTCAGGATTTGAGTTTATTTTCCTCGTCTGATTATTAAATCTTATTCTTTCCTGGGGGAACAGAGCCAAAGGTAGCTGTAGATACTTATTGCAGGTAGCTTCAGTGCAGATGTTGGTACATTTAGTGAGGAAGTTGTTCAGGAATACCTTATTGCCAGTGCTAGATTAGACTGTGTCTTATTCCAGCAACTGTTGGGAGCGTTGTGGTGAGGCATCCACCCTCCCACGGAAGCGCATCAGTGTTGCCCTCACACAGAGGTGCACACAGATCACCCAGCAATATCGGGGTTTCTGGGTAGGGCCACTCTTAGGTTGATTCTTTCCCTTCAGTGCTCATTTTTAAAATGCTACCAAATAACATGTTGGAGGAATCTCCTCATGATGACCCAGAAAACGGTAAATGGTGCAGTTCTGAAGCCACGTGGGAATGTGTCTAGTAGAAATGGCTTGAAATAAATCACCCTGAACTGGGGGAGTTTGCCTGCTTTAAAGAAAAAAAAAAAAAAACAAAAAACAAAAAAACCCCAGTCGTGTATTTTCATCACTCTCCCATCCTGGACTTTAATCCATTCCTGAACAGTTCCTCCTTTTTATGTTTAGCTGTCACCCAACTTTTTACTCCTGAGTTTTGGGTTGGTTTTTTTTTTTTTTTTTTTTTTTGCATTTTGACACTTTTTCATTGCATCCTAGGACACCTGGTAAAGTCGTGACTGGTGCTCTCTGTCAAAGACTTAGCAAGTGCTAGGATGAGCTTCCCAGAAACCTGTAGCATTGCACTCCGGGGAGCTGGTCTAAAAAGAAAAAAAAAAAAAAAAAAAAAAAAAAAAAAAA